>NC_087210.1:48487152-48534652 GCF_015104395.2 Macrobrachium nipponense | reverse complement strand
TCTTACTTTTTAGTCAAAGGCGAGGCCCACCGCCAACAACTGTGGAAACTGCTGCCTTGTAGGTGGACTTCTTAGTCAAAAGCGAGGCCCACCGGCAATAACTGTGGAAACTGCTGCCTTGCAGGTGGACTTTTTAGTCAAACAGGGGCCCGAAAAAAGGGGGAACCCCCCCCACCGCCAATAACTGTGGTTGATGACAGCAAGGGCATGCGGTCGTAAAAACCCCTTTGCCAAATAATAAACCATGCCTGAAGTTGTAAGGAAAAGCGCATCAGGCAACCGACCCCTTGGTGTATGGATAATGGTGTGAAAGATCTTCATAGATATAAATTTCGTTATTTAATAGGGTTATATCTAGGTTAATTGAAGTGATGTGCCCTCAGTAGGGGGAAATGGGTTTCAGATTTAGTTGAGCATATATTTCACCAATCTGCAGTTGTTTCCGTTATTTAGCCTTGGAAATCTCTTAAAACTTCCCATTTTCTCTGATGCTCTTGAAATGGTCGGTAACTTCACTTGATCACTGGGCGCGTGCACGTCGGTCAGCCCTTGATATTTCAATTAGAAAATGATTGTTTCTGAAAAATGGTAAACTCCTGAACGATACACTGTTTTTATCCTACAGGGCCTTCATGGCGTGAGTCATTTAGGCTGCATAACATTTGACCAAACAAACAGTGTTGAAGAAAGATGGCAAAATTTATGACCTATGCAAATAAAAATATATCGTGTCGGCAGATTCAAAGAAAAGGATATTCTCTGCTATGTAGGGTAAACAAGTTCCTCATTAGGGAAGACAAGAGGTTACTAAGCTGCAGGGAATCAATAGCAGACTTAGATCAATATGCATAAGCAGTTTTAGGGAAGAGATTGTAGTGTTTTCAACCCACCGGAGCAACTGCAGCTTAGGAGCAGCGAAAAAAAAAAAAAAAAAACAGCATCTAGCTTCTACGAGATACTTCGACGAAACAAACGAAGCGACTATTTCTCTAAGTTAGAAATTTCGCTCCTCTGCACAGACTCCCAAACGCGGATCAATTTCAACCCTGATGCAATCATCCTTTGGGAAATCTCCCCTGTGCGCCGTGAGGAGATAGACGCGGTCTGAGGTTGATTGGCTGGGCAGCAATTTAAGATCATTGTTGATAAGCTTGATTCGTTTAACAGGGAGAATGATGGATAAGTAGACACGTGAAGGAAGTAAATAAATACGAGATAAATGGTTAAGATGTTAAGTAGACAGAAATATATATGGAGAATTTCATTACACGTCCTTTCGATAAGACCTGAACTCAGAGCCAAGGTTATACACGGGAAAATCGGTCGGAAAAAACACAAGTATATATATATATATATATATATATATATATATATATATATATAATAATATATATATATATATATATCTATATATATATATATATTATTATTATATATATATATATATATATATATATATATTATATGCTTAAAAAATCACAATAGACGCACTTGACTTCATTAAATAAGCGAATACTGCAGGAAAATGATAGGCAGAAATCCAAGCGCTTTCGTCTTTACTAAGACATTGACGATGTCTTAGTAAAGACGAAAGCGCTTGGATTTCTGCCTATCCAATTTTCCTGTGGTATTCGCTTAAATATATATATATATATATATATATATAATATATATATATATATATATATATATATTATATATAGTATATATTTATATACATATATATATCACCATACGCTCTCTCGCTAGTGGAAGGAGTACTACCGGACACGTAACACTCCAGTTTTCAGAGATGATGATCATGCCAGAACCCATCCAACGGGGTCAACTGGCAGTGACAGACTGGCGTAGGTAATGCCCCTCACTATTACAAGTACAGCGTGGTACAAGTTAATTGCGGCACACACATATGCGTGTGCATGTGTGTTTCATAGTCAGCTGTTTCCTTCAAAAGTAATTAGGTAAAATAGCAAGAGAATTGGTACTTTAACTACTGCCTCGTGGATGAACCAGAGTTTATAAAGCTTTTATCACATTAAACGGTTTGTTTACCTAAATTGTTTTTTTTTTTTAGTTCATCAGCAGTACATCAAACCCACACATAAAAAATGCTTCATTCACCTATGTTTTCAAGTAGGTACTCTCGCTCTGTCTGGATATTAATGCCCTTCCTTTCTCCGCCACCTATCCAAGTCTTTCTAGGTATTCCTCTCTTTGTTCCTCCTAACACAGTCAATTGTGTAACCATATTTCCCCCCATTTCAATTCTTCTTACAAAACATTTCTACGGAAACAATTCACCTGAATAACTTTAAATCATCTGAACAATTTCATTTTTTTTCACATTCACTATCCACACTACACTACAATTAGGGAGAGTTGGCTCAACATCTCATCATAACTGCACAACTTAGCTTCCACAGACAATTCAAGTATTTCGTCAATTTTTTGCTCTCACACACTGCCAGCTTCCTAGTCTTGCCTATCTTGTGACTCAGCTCTTCTCTCGACCTACGTCGTCTATTATGTTGACAACCAAATCCCTAGACGAGTCAATCACTTCTCTGCCATCAACATGCACTGCTCCATTTTCTGGTTTCTACATACGATAAATTTCAAAACAATCACACTATTAACATATATATATATATAGTATACATATATATTATATATATATATATAATATATATATATATATATAGATATATGTATATATATACACACACACACACACACACACACACACACACACATATATATATATATATATATTATATATATATATATATATATATAATGCTCCTACATGGAACTTAAACCATTACAATGCATATTCTTTGATAAACTTATAAACATGTATAATCAACATATGAAACTATTTTCATGAAAATCTCCCGTATACAAGAGCGCAAAAAGTGGACAATAGTATTCCTACAATAATGACGAAAAAACTTTTGAAATCAACTTTCTCCGGACAAAATATGATTCTCGTCTAGCGCCTAATCTCTCTCCACAAGTCACAGGGCATACATTCAGATGCATCGGATTAAGCATTCGTTAGCTTTACTGACTGATATGTCTAGGAATCCAAACTTGGTGAATACGTCAGATCGGCAAAGCAAGTCGATATTACATTCCTGAGTTGTTTGGGACGAACGTGGGAACTGCAACGGATGACAAGAAATAGGAAAATTGCTTGAAACCGAAGAGTTATTGGATATGAAAGTTTGATCATAGACGCAAAACTTGTGCACGAGTCCCATGCCCATAAAAATGTCTTATATGCACGTACATATGCATATAATATGTGAAAATATTTCTTACATTCCAACGGATATACTTACATATAAATGTATATATAAATATAGTGTCTGTATGTACAAATTTCTTAAGAATCTTGGGCTTCCATTGAGTATAAATCCAACGTCCTTTACTTTTTTAAGGTACGATAAGGAAAATAAAGGAAATAGAATAAGAATGCTGCAAAATGATTCTTCCAAGGAAGGGAATTGCCTTCCTTTATCTATCTGAATAAAGTTCAACGCACTGTTCACCAATAATCATGACTGAAACACCAAAGGAACAACAGCAGCAGTATTAAAACCTCACCAAACGGTTTCATTATCATATCCTGTACACTACAGACAGATGGGAAGACATAATGGAGCACTTGAACTGCCTGCAAGTGTCAGTCACACCCTTTTCAAGCTTGTTAACCATACGGCAGTGACTGCGAGTAATATAGAAATATCGATCGTCGAGGCGCGCCGTTCTTTGCTTTGAAAGTAAATTGCAACGCAAGTCACTTAATCCTATCGTTCTGCTGAAAGTAGCGTCTCTTTTGTTTTTCGCTCTGCTTCCCGCTGGGAAGAATCATCCACACAAAATCAAAACCATATCCTCCCCTCCCGTCCCTCGCCCCTGGAGGGAGAGGAGTAGGGAATACAAGTACTTCAGCTCTGGGAACACCCTCCCCTTACCTGAGTGGGGGCAGGATACCAATACCTCCAATTAACCCCACTTTGATACCGTCACTCAAACTCGATACAGATATCGGCGATTAGATCGGGCGTACCCCATGATCCTCCGCCGGTCCCCGTGATATTACGATGGCGTTTGGGTCAATCGGGCATGGGTGGGTAGAGGATGGGAAAGGAAGCTAATCAGGACACGGTAAAGGTATCGTAAAGCCATGAGATGGCAAGGACGTCATCAGAGGTATCGTAATTCTGTCCTATCATTGGGAAATCGAGAGTATCGACCGATCGGCACCAATCGACTTTTGAAAACGAGGCTCGCCACACCCTCCCTCCCTCCCTCCCTCCCTCCGCCTCACTCGATCAACCTTTCGGACATTCGGCCGCCTCCTCTGCTCTGTTTACTGAAGGTGAAGGAAGGAAAGGTTTTGACAGACTTCGGGAATACGTTTCGAAATATTATACAGCATTTATATTCACTGAGCCAACATTGCAAATGTATTTATCAGTACACTACACACACACACACACACACACACACACACACACACACACACAGAGAGAGAGAGAGAGAGAGAGAGAGAGAGAGAGAGAGAGAGAGAGAGAGAGAGAGAGAGAAGCATGCGTGGAGATGTACTATGTTAATATCGGTACACATCCACATATCTATGCAACAACTAATTTTATACATTTCCTGTATTTGACAACGCCTTATGATAAAACTTGAATGATGACGAACTCTAACGGTACGTTATGCGCGAACAAACAACAAATATTTTAAATTTTGAAAATAAAAATGCAGCTCAGAAATTCATCGTAAGAGAGCAGTGAAGTATTTCTTGGTTCAATGAATATTCTAAGTGTAACTACAAAATACGAACTAGCAAACAAAACGGAGGAAATAATGCACGAGAAATACCCTGTATTCGCTTGAATATTTCACACGGGAAAACGCAATAATATTGTTAGCTGGTGTTTCTCATGTCAAAGTGACATGAGAAAGATTAGTCTTGTCGGTCGCTAGAGCATAAACAAAATCGTTTTAACGGATTCTATGCGATGGGACGACCGACATTCGAGTTGTTTAGAGCGGATGAAGTTTATTCTTTGATCGAGCAATTTCAACCTAACATGTTACAGTTATACATTTAGGTTACCATCTGGGAAACAATACTGTGGAAGTAAGACATCACTGACATCAAAGGGGTTGGGGCTGGGGGTGGGAACATGGTGGCAGATAAGAAATAACCGAAATCGGCAGATCTTCTTTTTTCCCACCGTTATCCCTACACTAAGTGGTCAGTTGCCTGATGGGCCTTTCCTTACAACAGCAGGCATGGTTTATTATTTGGCAAAGGGGTTTTTACGACCGCATGCCCTTGCTGTCATCAACCACAGTTATTGGCGGTGAGCCTTGCCTTTGACTAAAAAGTCAAAAAGTCCACCTGCAAGGTAGCAGTTTCCACCGGAAACGGTAGATGTTAGTCTAATGATAGTTTTCGAGGTTACTGAGATGAATAGGAACACTCCCAATGCCTTTTAAGTCTAAGTTCAGCCTTTGATAGGAATGAGGGGTAAAGGGGGTGAAATATAACATGTCAAAATTGCTGGGCAATGTAATTGAAGCAACTATCTCAACAGGGAAGAGAGAGAGAGAGAGAGGGGAGAGAGAGAGAGAGAGAGAGTTTATTGGTTGTTATTCAGAATTTTCCCGGGCAGCGCCGGGTTGGTCAACTAGTATAAGTGATAAATTTCAATGGCATTGCAGGCTACATATTTTACATAATCTGAACGTGAATCATTGTGTTTAGATGGCAGATCTTTATCTGAATGAGGAAAGTATGGGTATTTGTTCTTCCCCTCCACAATAAATTTATTTCTGAAGGATTCACGAGCATACATGCACATACAAAAGCAGAAAATGTGGGCTCACATGTACGTGCATGCGTGCATTTGACACAAATGTGGATGCAGCCTATCTTGACGTGCATCTCTTCAGATACATTTCTCCGAATGCAAGTTGCAACAATATACTGTGACAACCCCAATTAAAGAGCCTGCGTCTGAGCAATATGAAAATGATGTCATGCAAGAAGACGCTCGACAGCGATCATATAATATATGATCGGAGGTTGAAACTTCACGACAAAATGACATAGATAAAGAAAGAATCAATGCATTGTCATATTTTAGGAAATATGAATGATCTTAAATGGAAAATGACAACGGATTTTAAAAGCGAATGGCGCTGTACATTGCAATTTGGTTTTACATTACATCTTTAGGACAGTCGTTGAAGTTCTGACTTGTGAAAGTATAAAAGAAGACTGTTCGATTACGGAGGGTATAAAATCATATACTATTTGAGAATACAATCATTGTGACCAATTTCTACTTCCGATCAACTGACTTCAACATGTCAGCCGCAACATAGTACTCCTCGAGTGCATGTGAGCTAAAAATCAATATCTTACATGATTCTTAGTATTGGTTACCTAGTTGTGTGTGTGTGTGTGTGTGTGTGTGTGTGAGAGAGAGAGAGAGAGAGAGAGAGAGAGAGAGAGAGAGAGAGAGAGAGAGAGAGATTAAAACCCTGTCCTTGGCTGTCGAATCAAACAGCCTTTATTATTTACTAACAAAAAGTGACTTGCCAAGCATAGCACGTGTTGCATCAGCAACGGAGAAGGGAAACCACGCGGAGAAAGGGTCTGGAGGGGAAGGGAGACACTGGGGACAGGAGGGGATTAAAGAGAGGTTCGGGGATTTGGGGGGGGGGGGGGGGGGGGGGGGAGGAGAGAGGACCTACGTTGTTCAAGATTTCTGTCACGTCAGCTGTCGAGACACTGCTGGGATTTGCTTTCAGCTTCTCAGCACTTTCTTATCTCTCTCTCTCTCTCTCTCTCTCTCTCTCTCTCTCTCTCTCTCTCTCTCTGTGTCTCTTTTAATTTTCTCTTACTTTCGCTAAGCATATCTATGTGATTAAGTTAGCTAATTTTACTGGCAGCTGTTTTTTCCGCGTCAATATTTTCCAAATAATAAAGCCAATGCACGTTAAACACTGAATTCCTGCCTACTGGGAATCACTTTTCTTCAGAACGGAGTAAGCCAACATTTGAAACCTTATTAGGATGCAAGAATTAATATCGTCACTAGTACTTTTTGAATTTTTTTTCCTTCTCTTACTGAGAGAGAGAGAGAGAGAGAGAGAGAGAGAGAGAGAGAGAGAGAGAGAGAGAGAGAGAGCCTTGAGTTGCAATTCTCTTCTAATGAAGAGTTTAACACTTCATGATTAATGAATAATTAAAACTCTTTAAAACTGCAAAATATACAATCTAGTTTCGGAAAAACTGCATATGTACACACATACACCTCTCAACAGCCGTTATGAAACTAAAGCAATAACAGGGATCAACAATGAGATCTCTGCTAAATTTATTTGAGGTTCCAAATCGGATTCTTTCATACTCTTGTTAATTAAGGATTCGTATCACCCATCTGCTATTCTTGCATCAGCTCTCGACTTCATCTTGTTTGAATTCACTAAAACTACTTTCGTGTTCTTGAGGACTTGTGTGTTCCTGTCCTGCCTGTTCGGAGACTGTAATCCACCTTGTTCTTTTTGGGAGCAAAGAAAATTGTCACAGAGTTGCTTAAGGGCCATATTATTCTCACTTAAGTTCCTGTCTTATACATAATTAGGCTCCAGCCTTACTCTCGTTTATCGGATGTTGCCCTACTTCTCATTAAATTTATACCCATCCGATTCTTGTTCATGATCCGTATCGGATGCTGTCTTATTCTTGTTACATGTGAAACATCCATTTACCCAGCTGTTGCTTACTCCATTTCCGCCACCACTGCTCCTAACGAGCAGACCTACAAATCTAAGCAAGAACAAGACTTCAGGGGGTGGGAAGGGGAGGAGCCAGTAGGGATATTTGGAAATACCAAGAGGTCATTCAGGCTAAGGTGCCACGCCCATACCCACACCCACCGCGATCACTACCCGTTACAAGTGTCATTATCAAAGGCACAATCATCGTCGCATCACCATTTCTATTTTTGGGATCGGCGCCATTGTCACGAGCATTCAGTGGATGTAGACATCATTATTTAGAAGTCAAAACTGACTGTCATATTCGCATCTTGACCTTCAATAAATGGTAACTACTGATCATCGTTCCTGAAATCTTTCAATGCAAAATTGACTGATTTTGCACGTTGATGATGAATATCCAGCTTTCTCAAAAATCTTCAACAACTTTAATTACACATTTAAGAAAGCTTCCCACCCCTCTCTCTCTCTCTCTCTCTCTCTCTCTCTCTCTCTCTCTCTCTCTCTCTCATTATAGCAATCGTTTTTATTTGATTGTACGGTCTAACTTCCTAGATGCCTGATAGTATTTTATACAAATTTTCCAATGTAATTACATAATAATTTCTATATGTACAGTTCAATGTTTTTTTTTTTAGGTTCTTGAGAAAGTGAATTTATTTTTGCTTCGAGTGTCCGTGCCAGTACGTCAGCCACTTTCTTTTCCCTTTTTCAAAAGCAATGAATTCTGAAACTCTCAGTGCTGGAGGATGATGGCCTTCCTTATCAAGATTTTCTCATTTCACTCTGTGCATTAACATAAAACCAGATTGCCTTTCTGGGTTGAACTTTTACACGGGGTTTTCATATATACATGAAAATTGCTTTCTGAGGATCATAGGACATGTCAGCACGAATTGAAAAGGTGACGACAAACATTATTTGGAGAACTGGTGTGTCCGCATCTGTTTTGCTTTTGCTTTGGTATGACTTCCATGTTTCCGCTCAATACACGACGATGCACTTTATATCTCCGTTAGATCAACATTTCCAGGAAGTTCTCTCTCTCTCTCTCTCTCTCCCCGCAAGAAGCGCGGGACACCAATCTGATTGTGAAACTGAACCCGTCCCTCTAAAATTAGGAGGCAGATATTTAAGTCTTTGCTATCGAGGAACTCAGACCATTACGCCCTGCAATAGCAGAGAAGATTCATTCAAATGGTTGCGCCAATTCATTGATGAAAGCGAAGGATAACCTTTTATGAATTCATAACGTTGAACGGCCAGGAGCTACAATTTGCAGAAAAGAATAAAAAAAATTTTTTTTTGGCCGTTTCATGTATAGGTTGCCCCAACTCTTCAGAGGTCGAAGACATAAGCTGTATTGCATTATGTATTGTAGCTATACAATGAATTGTTTCAATACGAAATGCAGCTTATCATATGAGAGAAGACTTTCTTATGCTTTCAACTTGCGAGCATATTACTATTTCTGTTCATAATCTGCTAGATATGTTCAGATATGTACGAGTGTATATGAACGTACACCAAATCAGAATATTATATTTTCCCATGCTAATTTTTCATGCAATATTATTCCTCATTATGCTGAAATGGAATTATTCGTTTGCCATCACTTTGGAACACAGCAATATATATATATATATATATATATATATATATATATATATATATATATATATAGATAGATAGATATAGATAGATATAGATAGATAGATAGATAGATATTACTTTATGTCACACAAAATGCCATATGGGGTCTTTTCATATATATAAAATACAAAATATTGCCTTTTGAAATTAATGACTCATTGGCAGAGACTATATATTCAGTTCACGAGTCAGCAGCAGATTGATTCGCGTAAGTTAAAAAGATTTCCACCCTTCTCCACCAGTTTGAAGTTTGTTGTACATCCGTTGTATGCAATGGATTTACTGTCGTTGAAATTCATCATTCAAATAATACGAATTTCACTGCTATAATTAAACAGCACTAATTAGTCCAGAGTATTCAACTGGAAGTTTGACTTTCACTAGCAATTCTGTCCACTACTGAACCTGTTAGTGTAATGACTGAAACTTCAACGTGTCCGACGAAACATCACGGAAAAATAATGTTTATTTTTCGAGAGAAATTTATAAACACGGAATTTTCAACAATTCGATTTGATTTATATCTCCACAATTTTATTTTCTATTTTTCAAAATTGATTTATACCTTTGCCAAAGGGGCTCATGTACTTGTTAATGAAAAACTAACACATTTATCGGCGGACAAACATTTGCCACCGAACAATTACGTTGCCAGCTGTTTCCTCCCATAACAAAAGCCACGTCAAAAGCGTCGAATGGGCAACACATACAAAATTGCCATGCGGATAATACGATAAATGGTTGGAATTTGATTAACTGCGGGCAGTAACGCTTGAGGTGAAGGTTAGGTTGAAAAGAAGATCAGAAAGAAAGGAAGAAGAAAGGAAGGAGACAGAGCACATTGGACATGGACTTCACAGCAGCATTATTTCATCGGATATAAACCTTTCATCAATCATCTACTGCGCTTTGATCTTGGTTGATGATTTCACAGGAAGTATGGAACAAGAGGTTTGTTATTTCCCTCGAAATGATTAAGTGAATAAATTCAATAATGTTTTCGATTTAAAAATACTTCTGCAATATACTGAGTTTATCCAGGTAGTAAAATGACTTAAGAAAGTAAATTACTTTTACAAATTCCTTTTATCACATGATACACAGGTACGTACCTATGTTCAAAGGACTAGTCAACAAATTTACGCCGCAGTATAAACTTCTGTGTTGTGATGCATAGCAAGACTATAACTTATTCTCGGTGACATTATAATGAAAAATACATTTGGAACGGTTATCTCCACCGCATGAATTTCACATAAAGCAGTCAGAACCTCTCTCTCTCTCTCTCTCTCTCTCTCTCTCTCTCTCTCTCTCTCTCTCTCGTTTCTCTCTCTCTCTCTCTCTCTTTCTCGCTCTCTCTCTCTCTCTCTCTCTCTGCAAAATCGACGAGAAACGTAACGGAATTATATCTGCATAATAGAGTGGCAAATATACCAAAAGGAATAAAATTACCAGATGAAAAGAAAAACGTTATACAACTTTTATGTTGGGCATCAGATGTCATTGATAATACAACTTCATTGTTCGTGTACGTTTCATCAATAGCATCGTCAGTCATTGTACACTGATGATGCAGCTATGCTATTTCAAATGCAGTTTTATATATATATATATTTTTACGTATATAGCTGGCCTTGAGAGAGGCTAGATACGTAAACGGAAATAATTGAAGGAAGACCAGTTGAAATTAATTGAACTTACCGTAAAACTGTTTGTTAATGAATACTTCTTTAGAGGGAAAGGTCGCCAGAAAACTCAGCTCGTTACTTTACAGATATTTATTTACAAAAAAGGCCCGTGTTGGCCTGGAGGAAAGGTAAATGATGGCTCCAACTTATGTCATTCAAGCTGATTTTCATAAATTCGGGTAATGCACACTTGCGGGCAGAGAGACGGCACGTGACTCATGGAATCTGGAAAAGAATCCCAGATTAAACGAGATAAAAGAAAAATGACTTCTTGCTTTGATTATGGCTGATTAATTCTCTAACATTGGGGAAAGTAAACTCGAATGGTTCACTGAGGTATGCACGATAGCTTGGTCAAGTCACAAAGGGGAGCACGTGGCCCGATGAGGACAAAGGGCTTTTGATGTAGAAGGGGTAAAAATGAGAATTGAAAATGAATTTAGCAAGAGTCGTATGGTAGTAAAAGGTGCTGGGTTGAAATTTACACTCTTAGACGTACCTGGATGCAATATTCAGTCACTCCGTGTATCGTTGTAGAAGAATGCGGCCTGACCTCTGTTCAGGTCTGGGGTTCGTGTCCACCAGTACGCCGTGGGTAGGCCTAAGTTTGGGAGGCTGGCCGGCTGGACATCTGTCCTGGACTACCGACTGCAGTTGACTGAGAGCGATACTGGTTGTTTTTGAATCACGGGGCTTCCAAAGACCGCCTCGAGCATCGCCTCGAGCATCTCCTGAAAAGTGGTAAACACAATGCCAGCAAATTGGGAAGGAAAATAGGTCTTATTGTAGAAGTCCCTAAAATCCATCTCGAAGCCTAGCTACTCTTGTGACTTGCCTCTCTTACCCTAAGCTTCCGTCAGACCGGAAATATCTCCCTACGACATACCCACTCTCCCAACAACAGTCGCTTTAGGAGAAGGCATGGCTGCTACTTTTATAATTAAATATCACTAAAACTCTGCTGGGAAGGCGAGGCGTTCTATAGACATAGCAGCTCCCCCTGTTAAGAAGGCATTCACTCCCTTTCGGGCGTGAAGGTCTTGGCTTAAATAAGTTGATCGCCTCGACTACCCAGTTCTCCTACTCTAACTTGAAGTTTTTTGAGCAGCGATACGGCTGACTACAATGGCCTACCTAACTTATAGGCAAAGATGCTAAGTGTACTAACCTTAATGTAAGTGATGTAATCTAGCCTAAGTAATGACTACGGGTTGTCTGTGACGACAGTCTACTCTACCCCTAGATAAGGTTACTTGAAAATTCTACTTTCTACTAACGTAATGCCCTGGTACTAAATCATTAGCCTAACCTACTCAATACAGTTAAAGGGAGACGCAATCATTCCAGAGTGTGGTACGCACAGCAGTAGTTCAGTGACGGAACTGTTAAAATACATGAGAGGTAATGACGCGTGGGGATGATGAGTGGTTAGTGCATTACCAGGATGGAAATGTAATGAGGTAATTATGCCATTCACATGAGTGTTAGTATCACAATTTCTAGGGGTTAGAGGGTTAGTTCTACTGGCAGAGATCAGGCTGGCTACCTTCTCTGGGTAGGTGACAGGATCACTCTGCAATTGAATGCGACACTGTACCTCGGGCACAGGTGTCAAGGAGAGCATGTGGCTCTTTGGTTAGTGTGTTAATGATTGGTTAGGTCGGTGCTTAGGGATGTCCTGGCTTACTGCCGGGAGAGCACATCCGCTATTTTGTTATCAGTCCCCTTTATGTGTTGTATTTGCCAATTGTGATCCTGCAGATCTAAGCACCATCTCATGAGCCTCTTGTTCTGGTTTCTGAAATTTGTCAGGTAGACCAAGGGGTTGTGGTCGGTCAGGATTGTTAAGGGGAATTTGTGGTCCGAGTGGTACGATTCGAAATGCTTCATTGCTAGAACCAACCCGAGGAGCTCCTTCTCAATGGTACTGTATCGGGTCTGGGCTGGATTCAATTTCTTGGAGTAGTAAGCAACAGGGTGGCGCACTTGCTCCTTCTCCTGGAACAGTACCGCTCCTACCCCTATGTCACTTGCATCTACGGCCATATAGAAAGGTCGATCATAGTCTGGGGTCCGCAGAACCGGGTTGCTGATGAGGATCCCCTTGAGATAGTCATAGGCTTTCTTACACTCGGGGTGCACCACGGAAATTCCTGGTTTCCCTCGGAACCAAATTGGGTGATGGGCGCAGCTGCTTCCGAGAGGTTCGGATGAACCACTTGAAATACTGGACCATTCCTAAGAATCTTTGGGCGTCCTTCTTCGTAGTGGGATAGGGCATCTCTCGGATGGCCTGAACGTTTGCATCTTTGGCATCAATTTTGCCATTGCCCACGACGTGGCCCAAGTAGGTGATCTCCGCCACCCCGAACTGGCACTTACGCAAATTTAACCACCAGGTTTGTGCCTTTAGCTGCAGGGCCTGGAATACTTGGGCCAGGATTTTTAGGTGCTCCTCCCAAGAGTTAGCGAAGATGACAATGTCATCCAGGTACACTACGCAGTTCGGAATGCCTGCTAGGACTTCATTCATGAGCCGCTGGAAGCAGCTTGGGGCATTTTTCAACCCAAAAGGCATTACCCGACACTGATAGTGCCCCGAAGGGGTGGAGAAAGCGGTTAGGTGCCGGGAGCCGTCGGCTAGTGGAACTTGCCAGTACCCCTTTTCCAAGTCGATCTTGCTGAGAAAGGGGGCCTGGCCTAGGCTGTCCAGACAGACTTCAATGTGTGGCAGAGGATAGGGTTCTGGCTGGGTGACCGCATTCAGCTTTCGGAAGTCGATGCACAGCCGGTCCCCACCCTCTTCCTTAGGGACTAGCACTACTGGGGAGGACCAGGGACTGGTCGATTTCTCGATTAGGCCCATATCTAGCTGGAGCTGAACTTGGGCTTGTATTCTCTCCGCACATTGGGGTTTACCTTATAGTAGCCCTGAGCGATCGGGCGTTGTGTTATTCCTTCCCGCCGAATAAGCGTGCTCCGCCATTGACGTGCAGCCCAGGTCATCCCTAGTCACTTGCGGATACTTCCGGAGCAGGTCACTAATATCCTTCCTTTTCGACTCCTCAAGTCCCGGCGTGATGTGATGGATATTTGCCAGGATCTGTGAGTTTTTCTCTGGTAATTGGAATGTACTCACTGAGCCCACCATGACTCCCTGGTCGGGCAGGGCCGGTTGGGGGCTGCCTCTTTCCTTGAAAGGCTTCAGTAGGTTGATGTGGAGCCACTTGGCTCTACGCTGTCCGCAGTCCACCAGGTAGTTGAGCTGCCCCCTTTTTGCCAGAATCTTGTGGGGGCCGTGAAATGCGTCTGGAGGGGACAAGAGGCGCCAAGGCGGAGCACCATTTACTTGTTCCCCAACCTCGAAACTACGGGTGCTAGCCTTTTGTCCATTCGTAACTTAACCCGCTCTTGAGTGGCCGATTCGTGAGCTTGGGCCACCGCCCAGGCGGCCTGGAGGTTCTGCTGGATAATGGGCAGATTTTCAGTCCAGGCAGCCTTCTCCGGGTCTGCCCAAGCGTCATAGAGTATATCGAGTGGGCCCCGCGTGGAGTGAGCAAACAAAAGCTCAAACGGGCTATACCCAAGGGTCTCCGAGGGTGCCTGTCGGATTAAAAAGAGGGCGTAGGGTAAGTTGTCTTCCCACCCGCCCCCATTTTCTTCTATCAGAGTAGAGAGCCGAGCCCCTAGTGTTTGGGGGTGGGAAGCGCTCGATGATCCCCTGGCTCTCGGGTGGTAAGGAGTCGAGTGGAGGTGTGTTATGCCATGGCTGGCCAGGCTATCCCTGAACTCTTTGACATAAAGTGACTTCCCCCATCACTTTGGATTGTGGCGGGGAACCCGAACCGGCAGAAGAAATGTAGGAGGGCCTTGACAGCATTTTGGAACTGGTGCTCCACACCGGTATGGCTTCAGGATAGTGTGTGAACCGATCGATGATGGTGAGCACATGTGAATTTCCAGTTTTCTGCTTCCTCCTTCCTTCCGGCGCGTAGTAGTCAATGACCACATCCTGGAACGGAACACCGACAGATGGGATGTTTTGAATGGGGGCCTTGGGTTGGTTGGTTTTATAAAGTTTAGGTGTAACACCAAGCACTGGGGCAGCAAAGGCCATTCAGCGCTTACTGTATAACTATGAAATTATAAGACGTGTTATATCATATAAAGCAGGTTTATTTCTTTGAGATAATTTACTATATTTTGAAGTGGGGCATTTTCTCCCAATAGTTCTTCAAGTGGGATATATATGTTATTGGATCTTCGTTTTTCTTTCGAATTTTTTGCATTTCAGTTAGCAGATGACGGACTGTGACCAGAGTACGACAATGGTCACAGTAAGGGGCCTGTCTTTCCTCGCCTTGCAGCATCAAGTATTTGTGTGTTAAGTATGTGTCCTATTCTTAATCTTTTTAATATGATATCTTCCCTTCTTTGACATTGTTGTCTATTCAAGGTTTTACAGATGATTTAATATGCTTTAATTATGATTCAATTCTAGCCATTCTTTTTCCCATTTTGTTTTGATTGACAGTATTCATTTATTGTTGTTTAATGTCATTGTAAGGTATTTGTATTTTTTTGATAGACTCCTTTTTTACTGCCTTTTTGGCTTCTTTATCCACCTCTTCATTACCCTTTATGCCCACATGGGAAGGGACCCAACAGAGTTTTATATTTATAGATTTCCGTTTTACTATTATATCTATCCACTCTCTTATTTCTTCAATTACGGGATGAGAAACTGTGTATTGTCTTAGCGCTTCTAAAGCACTGTAAGAATCCGTGTATATTACAAAGGTATCGTTTGCCTTTCCCACCATAAAGGTATATTTTATAGCCTCTAATATAGCATTAATCTCTGCAGTGAATATCGAGCATATTTTTGGAATTTTTTCCCTTATTTTTATATTTTTTGTTTTTTTTACTACAGCATAGCCTACACCCTCCTTCGACTTGGAACCATCTGTATAAATACTTATATCCCGTTTATGTTTTTCCTGGTGTGACAGAAATTCACTCTTCAATTGTGCATCTGTTACCTTCTTATCAAATGATTTCTCACAGATTTCTATTTTAGCATGTCTCCACGGAGGTATTTTAGAAGTTGTTATTTTTGATATGCTACTTGTTCCTAATTTTAGATGTTCTATATCAGGTTTTAATCTATTCTCCAATGGTTTAGAGGCTCTTGGTTGTCGTCATAATTATTTGTTTATGTTCTTCATATATTTGGTGTTTGGATTATCATTAAGGTTATTTATTTTAGCTATGTATTTTAATCCCATTTCTTCTCTTCGTACTTTCAGGGGATCTATTCCTGCTTCTACATACAGACTTTCCACGGGGGAAGTTCTGTAGGCTCCAGTGCATAGTCTAATACCCATGTTATGTATGACATCCAGTTTTGTTATAATGGTTTTAGAAGCACTACCATATACTTGACATGCATAATCAAGTTTACTTAGACAAAGAGCCTTATATACTTTTATCAGAGAGGTTCTATCAGCACCCCACTCATTATGCGCAATTACTTTTATTATATATTTAAGGATTTTCTTACTTTTATCGCCAGTTGTTCTATATGTTCTTTATATGTAAGTTTTTTATCAAGTATTACACCGAGGAATTTTATCTGATCATCATATTCAATTATATCATTATTTATAAATAAAGTAGGAATTAATTCCTGTTTTCTTGATCTTGTAAATCTGACAGCTTTTGTTTTTTTTGCGGAGAAAATTTAAAACCCTTGTTATCGGCCCATTTTTTTATTTTTTTACCCTATTTATGGCTGCTTGCAATCTGTTGCTTATGTCCAGCGCTTTTTCACCACTACTATATATGACGAAGTCATCTACAAAAAGGGATCCTTGGACTCCTGGCGGGATCATTTCAATTATCTCATTTATTGCTATTGCAAACAACGCCACGCTTAGTACACTACCTTGGGGGATTCCTTCCTCCTGGATAAATGAATCAGAGATTTCTGCCCCACTTTCACTTTTATATATCTTTCAGATAGGAATTCCTTAATATATTCATATAAATTGCCTCCTATTCCCCATTTTTATCTAATCAATTTTTTTAAAATCCCTCCCCTCCAGGTGGTATCATATGCCTTCTCTAAATCAAAAAATACTCCTATTGTTTGTTTTTTACCAACCATTGCATTTTGTATCTCTCTTGTAATCATTAAGAGGGGATCTATGGTACTTTTTATTTTTCCTGAATCCAAAAACTGTCTGTTTGACAATAGCTGTTTATTTTCTAATAATACCCAGTATTAGTCTGTTATTCACCATTTTTTCAAATATCTTACTTAGACAACTAGTAAGGGCCTATTGGCCTATAGCTGCTTGGTGACTCTGGGTCTTTTCCTGGTTTTAAGCCTGGTATGATTAAAGACTCTTTCCAGGTTTTAGGTATGCTGTGAGAGTGCCATAATTCATTTAAAATTTCTAATAAAAAGGTTTTGCTTTCTTCTGGTAGGTTTTTTATCATTTCAGATCTAATGTTGTCTTCCCCTGGAGCTGTTGGTCTTGCAAGTTTCAGGACATTTTCCAGTTCTTCCATGGTGAAAGGAAGATTATAGATTTCCTGATTATTAGATTTTATTGGTATTGGGACATAATTTTTTGATTTTTAATTGGAATTTCTTTGTATAATTCGAGATACTAGATGTTTTGGCGAAACATTTTCCCAATTCATTTGCGACTACTTTGGGATTTGAAATATATTTGTTTTCTACTTTTAATGTAGGTAATGGTTCTGGCCGATATCTACCCTGCAGTTTATTTATTTTCTCCAGATTTCTTTGTCTTGAGTTTTAGAATTTATATTATTAATATATTTTTTCCATGATTTTCTTTTGGCTATCTTGAATATTCTTTTCTGCTTTGCTTTAGCTCTCAAATATGCAATTCTATTGGCATCACATTTATGTCTCAGATATCTTCTAAAGCATGTTCTCGTAATCTTCCTTGCTGCTTTACATTCTTCATTCCACCAGGGTACCAGTGGTCTAGTCGGATTGCCTGAGGTAACTGGAATAGTTTCATTTGCTTTATCATCTATTGTTTTTACTAGATGTTCATAAGCATCTATGTGGTTTGTAAAGTCAGATAGTTTTTTGTTAATCACCGTTTTCTCTTTATATAAATTCCAATTTGCTTCTTCCATTTTCCTCTTCGGTATATATGTTATATTAGAATTATTTTTTAGCTCAATTTGTATTGGCCAGTGGTCACTCCCAAATAAATTATTATTTACTTTCCAACTGAAATCTGTGGCAATTTCTGGGGAACATAAAGTGATGTCTATTGCAGAGGTGCTATTATGATAAACATCAAATCTTGTTGGAGAACCATCATTTAAAATAATCAAATTTTTGTTATCTATAAAATCTAGGACAGTGTTTCCTCCTCCTGTCATATGATGTACTTCCCCACATGGGATGTTTGGCGTTGAAGTCCCCTACTAATAAGTAAGGTTTTGGTAATTGTTCTATTAGATTTTCTAAGTCTTCCACTTGTAATGGTCTATTATTTCCAAGATGATCTATTAAGCGACTTTCTATCGACGGTTCCATATATATTGAGCATATTGTTATTTTTTTTCTAGGAATACTTGAACTGCACATGCCTGTATTACCGAGTTAATCCTAACAGGTTGGCATTTGATTGAAGAATGCGTTATGATTGCAGTTCCTCCTTGGCTGTTGTCATTTAAAATTGTGTTGATTTCCACACATTATAATTTATGCCAGCATTGAGAACATTGTTACCTATTTTAGTTTCCTGTAAGCAAATAATATTTGCATTACATTCTCTAATTAGTGATTTTAAGTTTTCATTATTTGATATGTATCCTCTGATATTCCACTGTAAAATAGACATTTTGAAGTTAGGTTTTGTTTTTTTTAGTATCTTTATTTGTTTTCCTGAACTTTGAATTTTATTGAAGTTGTATAATTTTGCTGTACTTTGTTCTTCTTTTGGTGGGTGATGTATTTCTGCTATTGTTTTCTTTATTGGCTGAAGAGTCTCAGATGTTCTTTTTATTAGAGGTGCATTTAAATGGCTTTTGCTCTTGGGTTCTATTTCAATACTTTCTTCAATTTTATCTGATGTTTTAACTTTCTCTTTTATTTGGGTTTCTCTTTTTCATTTTTTGTTTGCAAGCAATTTTCGTTGACTTTGTCTTCTCGGTATTCATTTTTATCCATATAGATTTTGGGTCTTACTGATTGTTTAATTTGTTTTTTGGATTTGGGTGACGTTGTTTCAAGTAGTCTTTTTTTTGTCTTTTTAATTAGCTCTTGTGTTTTGCTTGTCCTCCTTGGTTTTGGGTGGAGTTCTCTCTAAAGGTCTCTTTTTATCTTTAGCTTCCAGCTCATTATAATTATCTTGTAATATTTCAGCTATATATGTATTATTCTCTTGTGTTTCTAATTCCTCCAATATCTCAAATGAATTTGAACATACAGTTGCACAAGTATCTTGATTTCTTGCTATATTAGTTTCTTGTAAAGTTATTTTTTCTTCTGATTTATCTATTAGGGGTTTGTTATTTGCTTCCATTTTTGTTTCATTCTTTGAGCTCATTGCAGCAGAGAACATTTGCTTCCTAGCGGGATCATGCATTCCTCTAACTCTCAACTCTAGTTTGGCTTCTCTTATTGGCATTCCTGATCTCTCCTGAAGTAATTTCAGTTCTGTATTGTATATATAGTACATACACTCCTTAGACCTAGCATGGTGATTTTGGCCACAGTTTACACATTTTGGTTCACCACACTTCCACTGCGTGGTATGTTTGTCAGATCCACAATATGCACAAATCGATATATTTCTGCAATTTTTCCATGTATGCCCATATTTACTGCAGTTTTGGCACTGTAGTGGTTTTGGAACATAAGGTCTCAGTTCTCTATTTTGGCCCATGATTTTAATTTTGAAAGGCAATTCTTGGCCTTCAAATTTTATTTTTGCTATTTTCAATGTCTTTTCATTACTTTGTTTACTGGTTATACTGTAAACTTCACAATCTTGTATATTGTTGTACCTTTTTTTAAGGGAATCCAGCAAAATATTTTTCTCTATTGGCTCTTCACTTTTAGGAAGTACTACAGTACCCTGTACACTGTTCATATTGTCGTGCTTTCTTATCGTTGACTTTTATATTGTCTATGTTCTTTATGGTTAAATAATTTTCAGATTGATTTTTTGTAGTGGTTTCTATTAACCACTCCTGTTCTTTTATTTGTCTAAATGACATTTCTGAGGTTGGGTGCCTACTTAACAAATAATTTTCCAATCTTAATGCTGATATTTTTCTGTCAGTTTCCAAGGTCAAGAACCTTGACCAACTTCCACTCCCAAAGAGGGAGTCGAAGTGAGTCAAGGTTGGGTCAATTCTAAATTTGCTTTTTCTTTGTGGCTTGTATGGTATTAAAGTTTTAATACCAGCCTGTTCTTCATTACCTGGGTTTTCCTTAGAACAGTCCATTGCCATGCCAGAAGTCGTAGGGGTTTTTGTTTTGGTTTCCATATATATAAAGTTTAAATATTTCGACCAGGATGAGATCCCTCTCACCAAGGAGGCCCAACTGAGGGAGGAGCAATACTGTTACGCTATGGTAACTGCCCTGGGACACTCACCTGGATATACGCCATACCCACAGTGCCTTAAGGGTCGTCAGTCCCAAGAGATCGGACCCAGCACTGTGGGCATGGCTTGCTCTAGTTTTACGGGTGGAGTGGCATGCCGTCCAACTCCACCCTCCATCAAGTTAAAAGAGCGTTCAATTCAATACTCCAAAACCAAAAACCACGCCAAGGTCGTCAACGAAAGAAGAAGGAGGGAAGAGGGAAAATTTAGAGGAGGAGGAGTAAAGGAGTGAAAGGTCCCAATGTTCAGTTGGATCCACAGCAGAGAGAGTAGGCATACAGGGGCATACTCCCTCTGCAGTGGATCCCTAAGCCCCCCACCTCGTCAAGGAGTTGGGATCAGGGGGATGGGGGCCTTGGGGACTACTTCGTTGGGCTTCCCTACGCGTTGGCAGGCGGAGCAAGATGTGACATAGGTCTTCACCGACTTGCACCACCCCGGCCAATAAAATTTTCCCTCCAATAACCTTGCGGTGCGATTAACCCCAAAATGGCCTCCCAGTCCGTCATGGGCCAGCTGGAGGACTCGGGTTTGTAACCCCTTAGGCCCTACCTTACTACCATCTTGTGCATGGTGTGTGCGGGTTCCTCTAGGCCCCGGGAAATCTTGTAGAGAACGTTATCCTCGACGAGGTACCTGGTCTTGGTGAGATCGTGGAGGTCCTCAAGCTGGGGGAGGGCCTCCTCCCGCAATGGGAGAAGGTCGTCATCTTCGTGTTGGGCAGCGATTAACTGCGACCGGCGGAGCTCCGGCAACTGGGCAGCAGCCCCCGTGACCAGCAGGGTGTCGATTCGGCTCGCACGCTGGGACTCGGGGGTCGGCATGGGTCCCTCCCGAAGCCAGGGGACATCCCCTAACCCCAGATCCGGTTGAGGTGTAGCCTTGGTTGGAGGAGGCTCCGGAGGAGCCAGGGCAGTCATACACCGCAGAGGAGGCACCTTTGGGGAAGGAGACACAGCAGAGTCTCGGCAAGCAGGAACTGACGCCCTGGCTTGATGGACTCAATACGCCTAGGCGATGTTCCATGGGTCCCCACGGGGTGCTGACTTGGAGCTGGACTGTCGGGATATCCTTCGACTGCTCCTCGACCCAGCTTATGGTCCATCGTTCATCTTCCCGTATGCGGGCACCCGCAGGTACGTGGGTCCGGGCAATCAGGCTAACATCGGCTCCGGTGTCCAGCATGGTGAGTAACTCTTCCTGGGGAAGGGACCCTCCGAGGGGGGCCACTGCCACTCCCCTGAACTGGGCCCACTCCTTCGGGGGCTGGTCCGTGGAGACAAGATTCACGTTCTTCCTCTGTTGCTTGGGACAACCTGGGAATCGTGAGCAGAGACCAATGGCCCTTCTGGCCACAGTCCTTGCACCGGTCCCTGTCAGATGGTCGATGGGTCGTGGTGGCAGCTGGATCGGAATGCCTGCCTGAACTGGCAGTGAGGGGCCCGGTAGGCCTGCCAGTGGGTCGCTGAGGCGGTTGCTGGTTTACTGCTTTCTTAAGACGACATTCGGCCTCAGGGTGACCCACCTTCTTACAAAAGTTGCACGTCCGTAGTGGTCCTTGGTGAGGGTCCTTGGGCCGAGTGAATCCAGAGAGGTGACCGGGTGGCACTATGCGTCGGTGGGCAGTGCTGTGAGTTGAAGGTCTCCCAGTCGTCAGCCAGGCGACAAGCTTCCACAAGTGTCTTGGGTTGCTTGTCGTTAAGGTGCACTGCGAGTGGTCCAGGTACACATCGGTAGAGATCTTCCAGCATGATCCGGTTAAACAGGTCCTGGAACTCGGTGCACGACATGGCGTCAAGCCACCGCTGCCCGGCTTGGGTTTTGTGGTAGGAGTAATCTCCCCAGGCCCAACCAACTTCCTTTGCCTGACCTCTGAAACGCTGCCTCCACCTCTCCGGGGTGATTTCATAGGCCTTTGTAATGACCCGGCGAACTTCCACCAGGTCCCCTCGCTGACCCTGATCCAGTGAGCGGAGGGCAGTCTTAGCCTTGCCGTCCAGGTGCTTGGCAAGCAGGGCGGGCCCTCTCCTAAATCTCAGTGGTTAGAGGGTAGTTTCCGAATAAGGCTTCCACTTCTTCCAGCCATGCCTCGGGCTCATCCTCAGTCCACTTCGGGATGAGAGCGTTAATGCTGGCAATAGGATTGGACGACACCGTAGGCGTGGGGCTGGGAGCTGGCTGCATGGCTAGGGCTTCGGCGTTCACCTGTCGTGCCTTCTCCACCTCGAGCTCCTTCTCCTTGAGAGCTAGCTCATGCTTCCTCTCTTCTTCCCTTGCCTTCCTCTCTGCTTCCTTCCTTCCTCTGCTTCTCCTTCCTTCCTCTCTTCTTCTCTGGCGGCTCTCTCTTGCAGGAGCAGATCATCCATCTGCCCCTTCACCCACTGGGTGAGTTCCTGCCCAGTGTAACCGGCGTTCGTGCCCATAGCCATGAGTGTCTGGAGCCTCTCCAACTCCATGGATATATGTGGTTGGACAGCCGATGCCATTTCTTTAGGCTGCAGTGGAGGCTTGGATGAAAAAAATCTTAAAGGACTGGGTGCTCTGTGGCACTTTGGGGAGTGGCACCTTCTGATGAGGCGGACAAATCAAATGGAGTGTGCGGCGCACGTCACACTAAGGGGCGTTCCGCAGGACGGACACGCAGGTAGAATGGCTACCTGTACGGCCTGTACAGGTGCAATGGCACTTATGAGGAGGCGCTCCTTGTTTGGAGCACTGGTATCGTGCTGGTGTGTCCCGTCGGACAACACTAGATGCAGTATACTTAAGTATACCGAAGTGAAAGGGCACTGCTCATGGCAGAGTGTAATGGTGGAGGAGAGAAAGTAAAAGGTGGGAGTACTTCAGCAGCCAGTCGATGAACAGTGTCAAGAATTAGTGGCACTGTAAAATGATAAGACCTGACGTGCACTGGTGGTGGCCAGTCCTAAACTGGTAAACGACTTCCCTGTCTGGAAGTAATGAATTTGCGTGGCACACTGTGCGGTTTGTGCTTGCGGTACACGCAAGTCTTTTGGGATAAAAATGAACAAGACCACTCGGGCAACGACAGGTAATGGAAATTTTAGAAATGCTCAGGCCCTCGCTGAAGTACTCGGTAAATGAAACAAATAAATGTTTGCAAACTGCAATGGACACATGCGCGTACGTATCACGCTGTGTAAATGAAAGACACAAGAGACTAAAATAATGTTAATTCTGCATGCTATAATTTATGGTAAGATGTAGTACTCTTGGCTTCGTGAATACTGGGTTCTGGTTCTCTCTCTCTCTCTCTCTCTCTCTCTCTCTCTCTCTCTCTCTCTCTCTCTCGGAGAGGGTGAAAAATGATATATGAATGAACTCCCTTATATTTGAATTGAACTACTAATGTTAGTTTAATATGACGCAACTTGCGTTAAATGATTTACTTACGTTAACGTTTACTGAAAGAATTGCTTTTGAAAACGTTTTATGAAAAATGATAACGCGCTCGAGGTGAACGATGTTTACGTTAATGTTAGCGGCTTGCGCTTATGAAATGATTTGCGTTTTAATATGAAATTTACAAAGACGCGTTTTACGTTAACAATTCTTGCAAGTGACTCTACTTTTAAGATTTACGTAAACTTTACGTAAGGACAAGTGAAAAATGACGGTAAGGATTTTAAAACGATGTTAGCAAACAATTGTAAATGAGGTTACGTTAAGTGCGAAGTGAAATGAAACTTCGCTCAGCGAGCGAGTGAGTGAGCGATGCGAGGTGAAACACGTGAGCGCGGACGAATCAGCTGATTCTCTGTAAATGCGAAGGCAATTTACAACACAAAATTCTACTTTCTTATTCAAGGCGAATTACGTTAATTTCTCTGGCAAGACGATAGATACTAGTACCGAGATCGATATTATTTACGTTAAAACTTCGAGACTTACCTTACTTTGCTTAAATTGTTTCGGTAATTCTTAAATGGGTAACAAACATGGCTGCCGCTGTGAGCGAAAACGAAGGCTGGTTGAGACCGCGCAGGCGCGAAAGGGCGCTAAGCTGAATTAGCTGAGAGGTAGCGGTTACCAACACTTGGAATGAAAACTAAGTTAAAAATGGATTCCCTAACATATCACAGACAAAACAATTGTACACTTCTTTTGCCGTAACTATTAGTAAAACACTCCTAACTAGCTAGGCTTTCTAATACAGCAATAAACCCTGGCAAAGCACTTCCTAGTTTGATCTGGTCCTTTCTGGCATCTATCTGCACACGTGACTCATGAAATCTGGAAAAGAATCCCAGATTAAACGAGATAAAAGAAAAATGCCTTCTTGCTTTGATTAAGGCTGATTAATTCTCTAACATTGGGGAAAGTAAACTCGAATGGTTCACTGAGGTATGCACGATAGCTTGGTCTTTAACAAGTCACAAAGGGGAGCACGTGGCCCGATGAGGACAAAGGGCTTTTGATGTAGAAGGGGTAAAAATAAGAATTGAAAATGAATTTAGCAAGAGTCGTATGGTAGTAAAAGGTGCTGGGTTGAAATTTACACTCTTAGACGTACCTGGATGCAATATTCAGTCACTCCGTGTATCGTTGTAGAAGAATGCGGCCTGACCTCTGTTCAGGTCTGGGGTTCGTGTCCACCAGTACGCCGTGGGTAGGCCTAAGTTTGGGAGGCTGGCCGGCTGGACATCTGTCCTGGACTACCGACTGCAGTTGACTGAGAGCGATACTGGTTGTTTTTGAATCACGGGCCTTCCAAAGACCGCCTCGAGCATCGCCTCGAGCATCGCCTGAAAAGTGGTAAACACAACGCCAGCAAATTGGGAAGGAAAATAGGTCTTATTGTAGAAGTCCCTAAAATCCATCTCGAAGCCTAGCTACTCTTGTGACTTGCCTCTCTTACCCTAAGCTTCCGTCAGACCAGAAATATCTCCCTACGACATACCCACTCTCCCAACAACAGTCGCTTTAGGAGAAGGCATGGCTGCTACTTTTATAATTAAATATCACTAAAACTCTGCTGGGAAGGAGAGGCGTTCTATAGATGAAGCAATACATATATATATATATATATATATATATATATATATATATATATATATATATATATATATATATATATATACACACACACACACATTTGAGCCCTATGGTAGCGGTGCACGAATACTACCACCGTAGGTTCTGAGGGTCGTAAAAGGTGACTAAAAGGACAGCTGCTGCCTTGCAGTCCTACTTTTTAGTAAAATGCTAGGCCCACCGCCAATAACTGTGGAAACTGCTGCCTTGCAGTCTTACTTTTTAGTCAAAGGCTAGGCCTGCCAATAACTGTGGAAACTGCTGCCTTGCAGTCTTACTTTTTAGCCAAAGGCTAGGCCCACCACCAATAACTGTGGAAACTGCTGCCTTGCAGTCTTAGTTTTTAGTAAAAGGCTAGGCCCACTGCCAATAACTATGGAAACTGCTGCCTTGCAGTCTTACTTTTTAGTCAAAGACTAGGCCCACCGCCAATAACTGTGGTTGATGACAGCAAGGGCATGTGGTCGTAAAAACCCCTTCGCCTTAGCTAAACAATAAACCTTGCCTGATGTTTTAAGGAATATGAGTGCAGCTAGAGTGTCCCCTGTAAGTGATGGTGTCTGAATCCCCCTACTGGGATGATAAACAGATGAGGGGTACCGCAGGGTTCACGACTGTGGCCAAAGAAGTTAGTGAAAGAGTGGAAGATAAGAGCAGGTACATGGAATGTAGGTACGCTAACAGGAAAACTGAGGGAGACAGTAGATGTGATGGAGAGAAGGAAGATAGATTCCTTGCTTGTGCAGGAGACTAGGTGGAATGGGAGTGGAACCAGAGAGATAGGAAATGGTATAAACTATATTACAGAGGGTCACGAGAAGGAAGAAATGGAATTGGAATTATTGTAAGTAACAACTGGAAGGAAAAAGTTGTAAAAGTAAAGAGAGTAAATGATAGGCTTTTTAAAGATTCCAATAATAATAGGGGACAAGATAGTAAATAATGTCAGTATACGCTCCTCAGATGGGGTGCCAAGACCAAGAGAGAGAATTATTTAGACAAGAATTTGAGGCTGCCATTAGAGCAGTGAAAGATGAGGAGAAACTAATAATAAGAACTGATATGAATGGCAGGGTGGGAAAGAGAAGGGATGGGTATGAGGAGGTACACGGAGGTCAAGGGTTTGGAATTAGAAATGAAGATGGGGATTGTTTATTGGAGATGGCTCAGAGTTTTGAATTGGCCTATATGAACACATGGTTTCAGAAGTTAGATAAGTACTCAATAAGTTATGAAAGTGGAGGAGTGCAGAGCCAAATAGATGACATCTTGGTTAGAGGAGCCGACAAAAGCAATGTGACAAACTGCAAAGTGATCTTGGGAGAAGTGTGTGTTAAACAGCATAGGTTGGTAGCGGTGGATTTTAAAATGAGAAGTAGGAAACCCAAGAAGAGAAAAAGAAGATCTAGAATTAAGATTTGGGGCCTCAAAGGAGAAAAGGGGGAGCAATTTAGGAGGACTGTTAGAGAGAGATGTCTGGAAAGGGGGAACGTAGAATTTGGACAGAGTAACAGAGTGGTAAATATCTGGGCAGACCTGAGAGAAATATGTTTAGGGGAAGCAAGGGAACTGGGGGGAAGAACCAGCGGATATGGAGTGTCAAGAGGAGAAAAGTGGTGGTAGAATGGAGAGGTGCAAAAATCAACTAAAAGAAAATCAAAAGCATTTAAGGACTGGAAAATAAGGCATGCACAGAGTGCAGAGGTAAGGTACAGAGAAGAGGAAAGAGAGGTGAGAAGGAGGGTATGTATGGCTATTGGAAGGGCAGCAGAGCATTTGAATGAAAGACTAGGAAGAAGAGAAGGACAAAAGGATATCTATAAGATTTCAAACTTGAGGAAAAGGTAGAGACAGGATGTGGGTAAATTGGGTGTCATCAAGGATAGTGATAGAAATATATTGTATAGGGATGAAGACATTAAGAAGAGATGGCGAGAGTATTTTGAATAACTGTTAAATACTGAAAATGAGAGAGAGATGGGGGGGGGAAGCACAAGGGGTGGAGGGACCAGTGATGGAGATACAGGATACAGAAGTGAAAAGAGCATTAAGGAAAATGAAGAATGGTAAACCACCAGGTCCATCAGAGTTCCAAATTGAAATTATCAAATTACTAGGTACAGAGGGGGAGAAATGGATGCTAGATTTATTAAAAGCTCTATGTGAAGAGGAAGAAATCCCAAGGGACTGGAAAGAGATTCAAATGGTATATATATACAAGCAGAAGGGAGATGTCATAAATTGTGGTAATTATGGGAGAATTAAACTAACAGAGCATGGATTAAAAGTTTTAGGGAGAATACTGGATGAGAGATTAAGAGATTGTAAGGATTGGGAAACAGCAGCATGGACTCATGAGAGGAAGAGGGAAGGTGGATGTCATCTTCATAATAAGACAGATACAGGAAAAGAGGCTAGAGGGAAACCAGGAGCTCTATTTTGCATTTATAGACCTAGAGAAAGCATACGATAGAATCCCAGGAGAAATGATGTTTCGGTGGTTAAGGAAAAGGAAAGTCCCAGAAAAGTTGGTTAGGCTGGTCGAGATGATATATAAAAGAATGAGCACAAAAGTGATAACAGCAGTTGGGGAAACAGAAAACTTTGAAGTTTAGTGCTGGATTACACCAAGGGTCAGCATTAAGCCCATTTTTATTTGTGCTGGTCATGGATGTGTTGAGTGAAGTGATCAAGAATGAAGAGCTGTGGAAGTTGTTGTATGCTAATTATCTGGTGATTACTGCTAAAAATGAGGAGGACCTCCAGAGAAGAGTTGGAGAGCGGGAGGAGTCTTTAGAGAGGTGTGGCTTAAAGGTGAATGTGAATAAAATAAGAGGTTTTGCTGAGCAGTAGGGAAGATAGAAACAATAGTAACACAAGAAAGAAGAGGCTCGATTATAAAACAGAAAAGTTTAAATACTTAGGATGTACTTTAAGCCAAGAGAGAGGATGTGAGGCTGAAGTTGACAGTAGGATAAAAGCTGCATGGGGGAAGTTGAGAGAGGTAGCTGGAGTGGTGTGAGATAAGAAAATGCTAATCAAGCTAAGTTCAATATATATAAAACAGTGATAAGACTAGTGTTAGTGTATGGAGCACAAACATGGGCTCTAAGAAGAAAAGAGGAAGTAAAGCTTGATAGAACAGAGATGGATTATGTAAATATTGCTTCTTGAGAGACTGGAAAATGATGAAATAAGAAGAAAGGCAGGCTTAGTAAAGATTAAAGAGGTGATAAGAGATTCATGATTGAGATAGTATGGGCATGTGTTGAGGATGGAAGACAAGGAGGGAGTGAAGAGGGCTTGGGAGGAACCTGTTAGAAGGAGAAAATCGAGAGGGAGACATAAGATGGCGAGATAAAGTGAAGGAAGATATGGAGAGAAGAAGTTTGGTGGAGGATGATGCCTTTGATAGAAGGAAGTGGAGAAGGCGCATCAGGCAACCTACCCCTTGATGTAGGGATAACGGTGGGAAAGAAGAAGAAAATATGTATATATACATATTCATATATATGGTATATATATGTATGTATTTAAAACAGCATATTTATGTATATATATATATATATATATATATATATATATATATATATATATATATATATATATATATATCTAACAAAGAATTGTGGACCCGTTGGTGGAGCTAATGAAAGATGAGCCTTTTCTTACGAGGCAAATAACATCCATATTTTTCACTCCTGTGGGATTCCAGAAAGAGCGAATAATGGCATTTTCTTTTCTGTGCATGTTGTACTAATCACCAAAATGCCTAGTCATGAGC
Source organism: Macrobrachium nipponense (assembly GCF_015104395.2). NCBI lineage: Eukaryota > Metazoa > Arthropoda > Malacostraca > Decapoda > Palaemonidae > Macrobrachium > Macrobrachium nipponense. Next base: position 48,504,988 of record NC_087210.1, on the reverse strand, counting down.
TTTGTATCGACCATACCTTTTCATTATTTGAAAAAAGTGACGGAATAAATCACTAAATCCTAGGATTGTCAATGTGCTTGAAAGTTGTGCAGAAGAAAAAAAAATTGATGATAGGTGATTTGCCTATGAAAAACGCATAATACTTTATGAGAAGCAGGTACAAGAGCAGTTAGGGTATGATTGGTAAGACTAAACAGTGACTGCTTCTAGGACGATTGAAAGGTGCAGAGCAGGAAGGGGTCGCAATTATAGTGCAATGAAGGCACTGGAGACGGACGAAAAGTGCAAATGTATTAGCTTGCTGACTGTATAGGGACACACTAATGTGGAAAAAAAGTTTTGAAGATAGTGCATATGACGTACAAAAAGAAAAAGAATAATAGTGGAAAGATTCATTCTGAGAGTGTTTGAATCTGCGCCTCCATTAGGTTTGAAGACTTTGAAATGGTGGCTGTGCTGGTTCATTCAAATGCAACGATAGGGGAGAGAAAAAAAGACGATCTGCTTGTCAGGAATGGAGTTCTGGAAGTAAATGAAATGCAGCGAATACTGTGAAAATGGGTTTGGAAAGAGGCTTGCTTGTTCGAAATACATTTTTCCAAAAGAAGCAAATGCAACAATAAGAGGGGCATAACCTTGGTTTAGTAAACAAGAGAAGGTGTATGGCAGCATTTTGGTTGAGAAAGGTAGACAGATGGCCGAACGACTGATAAGGAAATAACAGCGGACCTTTTGCAAGGACGATGGTTTATGGGTTACGTATTATATGCACTAATTAACTGAAGTTTGAAAGACAAGGAAATGATGTACGTGGTATTATATGCCCCCAGAAAAACGAGGCTTGACATATGAGAATAAGCAGCCAAACACACACACACGCATCAATGAACTTTAAAAGATAAATACGACTGACAAAAAAAATAAAAATAAAAAAATAAACTATAATAAAAAAAATCGGTGTTGAGATAAACCGTAAGAAGTGAGGAAGTCTGAAAGTATTAACATTTTATAGATAAGATGTGTTAGGTGAGTTAACAAAAGTTAAAAGTTATATTTTAAGAGTTTTGAAGTGGTCTAGTCACGTGGAGAGAAGGGTAAATTAGTCTTTAAACAGTTTCCAAATAATGACATCCTTTCGAACCATTTATCCTGCTAAATTTGACTCTATTGCAGATGTTTATAGAGTATGAATAAAAATTCTGTAACATCTACATGTGCAGCCGTTACATAACTGAAATGTGGGTAGTATTTTAACTTTATTTTCGCTCTGTGTGCCCTCATTTCAAATCATATTTTTCAAACTATTAATAGCAAATCATATATAACTTTTAACTTAGGTTAACTCTTTTAACTCATGTTTGCATCTATAAAATTTTTACCCTTTCACACCGCCTTACTTCAGTTACGGTTCACCTCAACCTTTTCGATTTTTTTTTTTTATACCAGTCGTATTTAGCATCTAAGTTCATTTACTATTTAGTATTTGTGGTTATTTGTTCCGACTGTCAGGAAGTTAGCATTTTAACATCAAGAACTGTTTATAAATACCTATTTGTGTCATCTTCATTTACTATTCACTACCATATGTCATGAGATGCTGGGAGTCGTTATATGCCCTCTTTAAAAATGGCCGCTTGGATTCAGAACCTAGGGGGTAAAGTCTGCAACAGGCCAATATGCAGTATTAGTTGTATAAAATATCTGCAGGAGGCCAATTTTTTCACTTTGATACTATGGGGTCAAAAAGTGTGCACTTATTTGTCATATTCGAAAATTAAATGTGATATAGATGATATGCTCTGTACCTAATGAGTATTTTATTCATGATCCCTGTCCAAAGAAATGCGTCATAGCACCAAAACATTTTGCAGATTTATTTCCTACTAAATTTTCGTATTTCAATACAAACCACTTCATCGGTTTTGATAATAAATGGCAATTTTATCGACTAAACTTTCATTTGTCATTAGAATACATTGGGTGGAATTGCGTGCCTAATCCATATGTACCAAAAGATGCCATCAATACCTAAGTCTCCCACTGGAATGCTCTCTGAGTATAGGGAAAAACAGGTGCCCTAGTTGCAACTGCTGGAATCGACGTAATGATTGACCACGTCGATCCTCTAATATAAAAGGAAACGAGCACGTACTCGTATGGAGCAATTATCCACGAATTTTGTGAGGACCAGAGCTGCCCAGTAAGATGCATCACTCACGCTTTCCATTAATGGCAGCAAAAACACATAATTATTATCGTAGTCTGACTGGATCAGGATGCTTGAATGTTCGCTTATCGTTCGTGTCATTGCATCACGTAAGTTTTTTTTTTACTTGGAAATGCATATCAAAATCATGAATCATAAATCTTATTTCCACGGAACTGTAAACAACTTTTTTGAGGATAGTGTAAGATTTTTTTATACTTGGAAATGCATATCAAAATCATGAATCATAAATCGTATTTCCACGGAATTCTGCCAACCACTTTTTTGAGGATAGTGTTTACTGCACAAGATAATCGTTCGTTCTTTTCTCCACGTCATCTGAACACTACAAAACCCTTTTGTCTAACTTATAACTCATGCTAACGCTAACATGTCTTTGTATCTCTAAAATTTCACGCCTTTCATAGACATACCTTAAATCAAATTAAATGAATGAAAGCCTTAACATCAGGTAAAAGATTTTTATCACGCATCTATTGCTCTCAATGAATTACTTAAGAGGCCTTTTATAAAATTGCAGACATTTATGAAAAAAAAAAAAAAAAATTAGCGAGACTTGCAAAACGCAGTTAGTTGCCCAGCGACTTTTCGGTTTTCTTATTTTTTTTTCCTAGGTAAGAAAAGGGGTAAGAAAGTGATAGTGATTGCGGGGAAATACTTTCCACTACCTATACTATCCGCTCCTTCCAAGGTTCCATCAAGCTATTTCACGGCATAACTTGCTCTGCACCTCGCACCACCCTCATATCTTTTCTCTGGCCCCTTCATTTTTACCTCATGACAGTAAAACGTGAAAGAGCTCTCGTAGAACTTCGAGAAAATTACCACCTCTTAACGGATCGGGGGATGGGGGCCCCCGACGACTTCTTTTCTCGTGTGAAGGCCTCCGTTCCGTCTCTGCATTAGCACGTTACCTTTATGCTGCCTTCTGTAGACGCCTCCGATAAGGGTCGGATAAGAGTCTAGGGGTGGCGGCGGGTTCTCCTTGCCAGGGGCTACCTATGGAACTCTCAGCAACAAGGGCGGTAAAGATTAGTTGATAATTCATGCTGCTGTTCTCTCTCTCTCTCTCTCTCTCTCTCTCAACAGAGAAACCAGAATTACGAGGAAAACATTCACCTTCAAAGATGCTGTCAACGCGCTACCCAAAGACGTAGGAAGGTGAGCGAGGTCATGACTATGCCCACTATATTTACCTTGAAATGCAACACGCCTCCCTTCCTAAGCTTGTCTTCGAAACTAAAGGCAGTTACTTCCCTTCGTTTGTCGTCTTTCTCTGTTCCTTTTAGAGAAAACGGGACGTGAAAAAGAATGACCATATCTAGTTGATGCCATCAAGAAAGTGAAAAAAAAGAAACGGGAGAGATAAGCTACCTTCTTCGAAATGTGGAATTATAAAATGTGTTACGCGTCCCCAAAAGCTTGAGAATAAGACCATCATTTAGTGAACAGCAACATAGATGGGTGAACATTTACATACACCCACACACACACAAATTCATTCTCCAATCTCAAGCTGACAGGGGAAACAGCGCATGACGTCATTCGGGATCCTTAAACAGGCCAGGCAATGAAGATCTCCCTTAAAACCGATGATCACAGGAAGGATACTTAACGGCAGCCATGCCCGCCGTATAAGGGAGCTTTTATCTATCGTGAGTTATGAATAAAACATCATTATTGAAATATATACACCTTGGGTGCCTCTAAGCCTTTGCCTTCTGGAGCCGAAGGATACAAAAGTTCGGGCTTAGCAGGGATCCTTTAACTAAACGGGCTTGGCTTACGACTGTCATAAAGGATTTTTTGGCTTTAATGCCCATCCTTCAGGAATGTTTTTCGTGCTGTTGCGCCTCAAATCTTCTCTCTCTTCCTCTCTTCTTCTTGAGAGATGGGATATGGTACAGATTTCGTTCCACTTCACATCATGATGGAAGATGCCTATGCACTATATACCCCTGTTGTAAATCACAGTAAAGGAAATAATTTGCGGGGCACATGTGCATGACAACAAAGAGAGAGAGAGAGAGAGAGAGAGAGAGAGAGAGAGAGAGAGAGAGAGAGAAATCCGGGAAACGAAAGTGCAATGCTCTACTGGGAGCAAAGAAGGGAAACTACCATATTTTTTCTCTGTCTCACGAATCCTATATCAAGTAGGCCCCCACACCCGCCCCCTTCCACCCCTTCCCCGTACACGGGCTCGTCCCTGAAGTGGCACCTCTAAAGAGAAATAGGAGTAAGAGAGGGGGAGAAGGGGGAGGAGAAGAAGAAGAAGGAGAAGAAGTATGAGAGGATTTTTATGACCTCATCTACGTAGGCGTCGACAGGTCTCTAGGATAGGCGAGAAGGGTTTTAACGGCGCTTAATTTCATAGAGAGTAAGTAAGAAGGCTACGGTCGTGATCGTTTCCTATTTATAATCCTCCGGAGATTCGGGTAAAGGAACCAATAGTGAAGAAGTTATGTCGGTGAGGCCGACCGCCTGGAAGAATAAAGACCGCGTTCTGATGCGGTGCCACAGGGGTGGCGAGATTTATTCGATGATAAGGGAGATTCACAAAAGAACAGAACAGATTTAGAAAGTTATGTACACAGAATAAAAATAACGCAACGGTGATTTAGAATAGACGCCCGATATCCAAAACTCAAATTTCAAGTAGAGAAAAAAGGAAAACAGCAGTCAATCTGATGTAGAAAAAAGGGGCAGGGAATCATATGACTTATCAACGAAAAGCTTGAATAATAGTAAGAGGAAAGTGAATAATTAAGAAAAGATACATCAAAAGAAAGACAATAGTAAATCATATAAACTGAGGAAAACTAAAACGAATAAAGTAAAACACACTATTTAGATAAACATCATAGAGCTCATAAAAATAAAACATTCTGGAAAAAATACACGAATAAGCAAAATATATGACAAAATACATCTTTTCGATCTGGCACAAGATCACGAGATAAAGACGCGCCTCTATAAAAGAAAGAGTGATAAGGTCCCGCAGTGGGATTTGGGGAGGCCGTAGGAGGCATCCTGAAGCAGAGTTGGGGCTTTAAGAGGATCCAAAGTGATGTCTCGGAGAATCGTGAGGGAGTCTAATGCATGTTGTCCCTTGCAATGTAGATGCAAATGCATGTGGTGCACACGCGCCTCTGTGTGCGTATGCGTGTGCGTGACGAAGCCTTTCACACAAATTCTCATCCCCAGATCACAAGGTCTCAAAAGTCCCAACTTTGTGTGATGATCTCATAGGTAATTGTTGTGCGTCTCCAGCTTCGGTCTCGAGGGAAGAAACGACGTTTGTTTACGAGATGATTGGAATGTCTAGATCTAGACCACTTGACGAGAATGCAGTCAAGCTTCTTAAGGAATTCAAAGAGAAATATTGATTTAAGAAGTAATATTGTTGATGAAGAACGTTTGATTTGAATGATGCCTAACTCAGCTTCATTTAGTCAAAGAAATCGAGGAGTTAGGAAATTCTTCAGTGTGAGTTCGTATCAAAACTCAATGAAATAAAAATAGAAATGTTAAGTGAAGTTTTCAGGTTTCGATCCAGGCGATGATGCTACCGGTGACGCCACATATATCAGAAGATTCCTTAACAAAATCTCTTCAAGATGAAAGAAAAGCCAAATCCAACTAAAAAAAATTAGGACAAGCAGCCAATCCTATTCTACAATTCTCTACGTTATACTACCAGCATTTTTCCAGGTCCATTAACTAAGGAATAATCAGATCTTCAACCCATCTCTCTCCGTAGGGAAGTAATGCGTCAGTGCACTTCAGTGACGCACTGTAGGCACTGCTTAAGGTTCTTGTAGCCGTCCCTACTGCCCTCTAGACCACTTGACGAGAATGCAGTCAAGCTTCTTAAGGAATTCAAAGAGAAATATTGATTTAAGAAGTAATATTGTTGATGAAGAACGTTTGATTTGAATGATGCCTAACTCAGCTTCATTTAGTCAAAGAAATCGAGGAGTTAGGAAATTCTTCAGTGTGAGTTCGTATTAAAACTCAATGAAATAAAAATAGAAATGTTAAGTGAAGTTTTCAGGTTTCGATCCAGGCGATGATGCTACCGGTGACGCCACATATATCAGAAGATTCCTTAACAAAATCTCTTCAAGATGAAAGAAAAGCCAAATTCAACTAAAAAAAATTAGGACAAGCAGCCAATCCTATTCTACAATTCTCTACGTTATAATACCAGCATTTTTCCAGGTCCATTAACTAAGGAATATCAGATCTTCAACCCATCTCTCTCCGTAGGGAAGGTAATGCCGTCAGTGCACTTCAAGTGACGCACTGTAGGTACTGCTTAAGGTTCTTTGTAGCGTCCCTACTGCCTCTAGCTGCAACCCTTTTCATTCCTTTTACTGTTAACCGATTCAAATTCTCTTTCTTCCATCTTACTTTGCATCCTCTTCTAACAATTGTTTCATAGTACAACTACGAGGTTTACCTCCTCTTACACCTTTCAAACCTTCTTCACTCTCAATTTCCCCTCTCAGCGCTGACTGGCCTCACAGGTCCCAGCGCTTGGCCTTTTGGCCTAAATTTTATATTCCACTTACACAACTCATGTCTCCAGGCCAGGGCAGTGCTTATTAATAATTCCTGGGCATGCTTAAAAAAAAAAAAAAAAAAAAAAAAAAAAAAAAGTATGGGGCTAACAACTTTATTTCAAAAGAGACACAGGGAGCCAGAAGGCTTACGCTTTCTGGAGCCACCCCTCCGAAACAAAAAGGGGTACGGAACACACACGTGCATATACATATACATACTATAACATATATAATATATATATATATATATATATATATATATATGTATATATATAATATACATATATAATATATATATATATATATATATATTATATCATATATATCATATATATATATTATATATATATATATATATATATATATATATATATATATTATATAATACATAACACCTAAGATTGTTACCAGACACACAGAAATGGCTTTTGAACAAACTTTTCCATTAAAAAACAGAAAGAAACAGGTACAGTATTTATGTTAACTTTATGCCGATAGTATACTTGAACCGACATGAAAAACCTCAAAATTCGGAGAGATACGCTAATTTCCATATTGATGTCCCTCACGGACAGTAAACGCCGAGGACACATCTGACTGTTTGACAGAAAGCGAAACTTTTCAAAACAGACCCTATTGCATCCCTATCCAGTCATTTTCATTTGCTTCATCATGCCTGACAACGACACCATGAATGTTTCAAGGATTCCCTCTTCCCCTGTCCATTGTGGGGACTGTAATTGTTTAACATTTACTTTTTCTAACAGAATGCTGCCCTGCCCGATCAACCTGTTATCCTGATTACACAGCATGGTAGGCCTAATCCTATTGGTTCAAAATATTGCTCATGTTCCAGTTGCTAATGCCATCTGCCGAGTAAAGGTTGTTTAGGTCATCTAATAGGGTGAGATTATACAGGTAGGTATCAGCCGAAGTCGGGCCGTTGTCACTGGATGAGGCTGAATGTTATTATCTGTTTGGACGGTCATGGACAGGTATATTGTTCTGGCGAAGTAGTTTATGTTGTATTTCCAATATTTCTATGATGTGATACCTGCATGAGGTGTCAAGTTCTTTGGAATGCTAAATATTTATGCCATCAGTCAAATAATTGGAGGTGTTCCATACATGGTAAGCAGCAACCACGCCTTTCAGGTCTCTGCAGACCATTTCTACAGACCCCTGGCTTTGTGGGTGCCAAATTCTACCATGTCCCAGCTTGATGGATGGACACATGTTTTAGAATTCAGGTCAATTACTGGTATTGTCAGATTACTAGCTTACTAGCTGCTGTATGTCCACCAGCTGGTAGGCAACTTCTGCAGCTCTCTGGTATATATTACCTTAAACCATGCAAAACTCGGTCTTTGGCAAACAGTGACTGCATGTCAGTGAGATAGATTTGTCCTCTTAAGGAGCTATTCCAGGTGCTTTTGGTCAGCTGGTCCGTGTTAAACAAACAAGTATCCAGTTGTTCGCTTGTCATCAGCCTTTACATAAATTAAAAGAAAAACATGCAAATTGGGAATTTGCGTTACAAGACACCATAAGAGCTAGTTATGTTAAGAAATCCCTTAAGATTTCAGAGATGGTCATAGTGCTTACATTAAGTCACTAGTATTTCCATGGTTCGGTCATTGAAGGGAAAATTAAAACGAGGACAGGATGGACCGTTAGAGGAAATGTGTACAATATGTAATACTAAACTCTTAGGAGTAATAATAAAAAAGGTACACGCATGTTGATTGGACAGTGTGGCTTAAACGTTAGAACAAGACTTGTTTTATAACACAGGTGAATGGATCTGGTTATGAATCGGGTCTGACAAGATGCGGATAACCCATCTGGGCAAGTTTAATTAGTAGCTGTTATTGTTTGTTTGTTTGTATGGTGCTTTTACGTTGCATGGAACCAGTGGTTATTCAGGAACGGGACCACCGGCTTTACGTGACTTCCGAACCACGTCGAGAGTGAACTTCTAGCACCAGAAATACACATCTCTCACTCCTCAATGGAATAGCCGGGAATCGAACTCGCGACCACTGCGGTGGGACGCCAACACCATACCAGCCACGCCACTGAGGCGCAGTAGCTGTTAGGCTAATCCTTTTTTCTTATGCAGGATTTTCATGCGTTCTGTATAATTTACCATATGGCAACAAATGGCGAGATACAAGAACACAGCTAGCGTTTGTGGCGAGTCCTAAAATCCAACAATTCTCGAGACAGAAAAGGAGATAAGGTGGCATTTGGCCGCAGTAGCAACTCGCACTTGGCCCTTGAGTATTTGCGAAAATATTTCTTGGCGACTTGGAATTGCAATTATCTTCCTTTTCTAGGGTAAAATGCTCAGTGTGTAATTTGAAACGAGACTACACTACAAATGGTAACTGCGCTCGAAAATAATATTCGGAAACTATTACATCGAAGAAAAACGGATTAATGGTGAAGCAAGGAAATACGTGATCAAAGCTATATACAAGTCTATTTTGTCCGTCACTGTCAGCATAGCCTTGCTAGACTCACATATATTCTAGATGATAGAGAATAATTACCTTTAGTGATGTGAATTGGTTGCAAGAAATTTAGGGGAACACATTTATTTCTCGTCTTGGCATATTCTTAATTGTCATACTGAGTCACCTGTTTAGTCATCTGCAATCACCTGCGACTTTACTCAATTCTAATTTTCTTTCCTCTGTTTTACCGACACAACTTTAAAAATTGACTGCATCAATAACAGAACTTGAAGTTCTTAGACATTTCTTATTTCATACCCTAATACTGCCTGCCTGAATGACTGACTTTATCCAAGTGCTTCACTTACGACGAAAATCGAACGATGTTGATATTTGAAAAGAACAAGTAAAATATCAGTCGAAATTTCCTCTTCTCTGTACAGGGTATAATGCTCAGCCACGGCCGATGAAACCCTCAGCCACGGCCCACGAAACTTTTGGCCACAATCCGGTGGTGGTCTGTGTTGTTGACACCTATAGCAGTGCCAGACACACTGTCATGGCTAACCCAACCTTGAATAAACTAAAAACTGCTAAGGCTACAGGGTTGCATTTTGGTATATTTGATAATTGGTGGATGGATGATCAACATACCAATTTGAAGCCCTCTCCTCGTAGCCTCAGTAGTTTTTAGAGATTGGCCGACAAAAAAGGTACGAACGGATAGGCAAAACCACCTCGATAGTTTTCTTTTACAGAAAACTAAAAATATTTGTGCACATGCTATGACATGGACACTGCGTCCGGTAACGATAACGCTCCTATTACAGGATACAATAATGTTCATAGAATATAATCGCATCATGACAAAAAATTGCTAACCTTAGGAAAGTTCCCAGGTGTTCTACACGTAAAATTATTGTGCGTGATCGAACTAATCGAGAAGATGAAAATAAAACAAGGTTCACATGCTGTTTTATGCTAGGATTAGACTTTATAGTTATCTCTAGCTGAAGTATATTATATATATATATATATATATATATATATATATTATATGTATATATTATATATATATATTATATATATATAATACATACATACATACATACATATATATATAATATATATATATATATATATATATATATATATATATATATATATATAGCATCGGAGGAAGGATAAATACCAAAATCCTTTTTTTAATGGGATTTATTTCGCTGACGATTCAGGATCATGTTTTCCATTTTCGAAGCTAAAAATTAAAAAGAACAACAGAATTAAAATAGACTCAGATTAAAACATGATAAAAATTATTTCTTTACATGAAGAAATGCAAAGGGAGGTACAAGAGAAGGGAGCGGTGATTACCAGTAGTGCTGAAGGCAAAAGCTGAGTAACTGTCATGGTCTGTTTTGGTTCCGACGGAAACTCAAAAGAGGTACAGAGGAGTTGACGTGGACTGAGTATTTAGTTGGGGAACCAGTTGTTTAATAAAAAGAGACTCGAGTATTGCCAATTGGTGTTCGTTTGGAGCTTTGCCTATTGTTTTGAAATACTTGTAATTAATATTGTATTTGCATTTTTTCCCATGGTCTCTAATACGTACAGGAAAATTCGGGGTTTGATAGTTTCACGCCCGTACGATAGCTAACTCCACGATGAGAATCCAATTTTACCTTCAACAGCCTCTGGGTCGAGCCTACATATTTCCCCAGGTCACATCTGGGGCAATTAATAACATTAGAAACTTGCCAAACTTAGAATATGCAGATGATGATGTCTTCATCAACAAAAAAACATTAAGACTTACACTGCATGCTTTATAGAATGCATCTACAGAGAATGGACTGATTAAATTTAAAATAATGACGAAACTGTGGTCTACTTAATGGGATGAAATAACACTAGATGGAAAAAGGGTGAATAAGCATGTCTTTCAAATATTCAAGAACCGTAATATTATCTTGTACAGGTTCTCAAGTTGGAATTTTTGCGAATCATGGCATAAAAATGAAAGATTATCTAAAAGATCTTGTCAATCTGAGAATGAAGCTTTTGGAAGAATACTGGTCATCAATAGCCAGATGGATGAATTAAGAAATGGAGCCATAATGAAAATGACAGAAGTTTCATACGTAGGTTGAGAAACAAATGCAAGTTTGATTCATCAACTAGTTTTAGATGAGATTTCTAGACTAAAGTATCTCTCCACACTGGCTACCACCATTAACAACCTGAAAGTTATCAGATACATGGATAATTCCCACGGTCAACAAAGGGACAATGGGATTATTTTAATAAATCTCGTTGGTGAGGATAATATTATGACTGTTAGACCGTGACCAGTTGACTGGAATAAAATGAAGACGCGAAAGATGACTATAAGAATGAGCAATTTTCAAGTGAAATAAGCTTTCCCTCAAATTTTCTAAAATGGAAGCTACATGCTTTTGTTTGTTTGTATTTTGTAAGAAACCTAAGCTGTACTTGCTCAATTCACAGTCTTGGTGGATGAGTAAATGCATTTCATGTGCTGTTTAAAACTTAAAGCGCAGCCCTTGAAGCATCTGCATCATTTACGTAGTGAATACCCTCTCAAGAATGAACTAGCACAACGTATAACTAACGAATTGTGTTTGCAACATTCACGCTCATGTAGCACAGATAAATACCGAGAGAGAGAGAAGGCGAATGCAAATGAAATTGAGCTATAAGGCAATGACAAGAAGCCCCAAAAAGGAGGGGAATCCTTGTCTTCTCTTCCGATACATCTTCCTCCTCCTCCCGGCACCCCCGCTCCTCCCCCTTCCCCACAGCTTCCCCACGACCCCATGACACGAGGAGATCAGGTAGGCAAACACGGGAAAATTTACACCTCTCGCCGCTCTATAATTTGCGGCCGATCGCAGACTGCAGGGCGGGCTCATAATTTCCTAGTTGGCACTTTATCAACCCGAGCCAACTTACGAAATCAGATTATCATACACGGCATTTTTTCCCGTCCCTTATTCCTCTCCTTCTTCTCTCCTATCTACGTGAAGTAAACGTTACGTTTATGAGCTTCGGAATCGGCGGATCCAAAATTTCGAAAGAGTTATGCTGCGATGGCAGATAAAAGCGGACTTTCTATCCCAGCGGCGCTCGAAAAACGTTGTTCGCAAAACGTTGCGGTGCTCGAATTAAACCATTATTTTCAAGCGGTAACCCCAACTAATATGTTTCGGACTTCTTGAGGTTAAGGGTGCTAGGAGTGGTGTGTGCTTCCGGGTTTGTTGGATTTTGGAAAAATGCCCAGCGCATACCCAAATGCACTTAAGGGAAGTGAAGGCGGATAGGTATTAGGAAAAGTATATTGATTAGAAAATGTTGCTGAGCAGGTGATGGATTCGTGAGCTTCCAAGGAAGCTCTTTTTATTGTATTCAATATATACTGAACGATGGAGGCGACTACGACGCTAAATTAGACATTACATTACTTCGTTAAAAAGTGCCCGTGGTAATGGAAGGGACAAGTTAGACAAGGAACACCGAAGATCTTAAGTAAAGTATTCTCAGGTCGATAATTTCAGTTTCTAAGAAATTGGCGACAAATCACAGAAAAGTACAATACCGCTTAACAGAAACGAGCTCAAAATATTCTAAAATAAAACTTTGCATATGCTTAATTTATTCCGCTTAGCTAGCAGATGTTACGAGAAAACATCTGAGAGCAACCTTCATTGTTATTTCAAGTTCACTAGGAATTATACCTCCACCCAAATGATACATTAACTACATGTGATTAAGGTTACTTGTTTTCACCTTCCTACAACAATTTTTTTTTTTTTTTTTTTTTTTTTTTGCCTACAGATCTTGATCATACTGGACAAATAGAGTCCCGGACCCACGGCTGAATGACTCTGACCCACTTTAAAGGTTGAAGACCTGTTTTTGTATCCTAATGCTCAAACTTTCAACATCAAATCACACAGCTTGTGCTGTAAAATGAACCAACACATTTTTTTGCAACGTTTACTCTTATCCCACCACAAACCAAAAGCCAAATATAGTGTAGAGTTTCTGGAAACTGTCCTTCTCTATACTCTGTTTTTTTCCATCTGTCCACCCGCTTGTGATGTTTGCGTATGGTAACACTGCGTCCCAGGCTTTAAATTGTTACGCTATGTGTAAGTTTTAGGTAAAATAAAAGGATATCTGGGTGAACATTTGCAACTGAAAAGTGTTTGATTAATTTACTATATGCAAATTACACCGTTAATATTCGAAATAGGACATTATTATAACTGTTGAATGTAAGCTGAATGTCACTATCTAAAGCCCGGGACGCAGTGTTACCATACGCAAACACCACAGGCGGGTGGACAGATGGAAAAAAACCGAGTATAGTTATTTGAATTTAACTGGAAAACATGCCAGTAAATATTCTTAAACTTACAAAGCTTTTACTTTGTTTTGATAAATAATTTAAATGTTTTTCCTTCAAAATCTTTCATGTTTTCGAGGACTGCCGTATCAACAGAAGGGCAAATAGTTAATGAACACGAAATTTACATTTAAACATTGAATAAAGAGGAGATTAAGGATAGGAGAAAGGTTTGCAATGAGTCCACGTAGATATTTTTGTTCTTTAATCAGTCTGTCCACTCTGTTCGACGCATCTCAGTGACGAGATCATGCATGTAATACTGAAGGACATCAACACAAAAAATAGGTAATATGGTACCCGTCCAGTAACAAGCAATGAAGTGTTGCAAGCAGAACTTCACTTGCTACAAACAAGACAGATTTGCCATCATTTATGGAGGGAAGTTCATTGACACTTTTATAAATCTTTCTTTCGCTTGCACTGTTTAATGAAGAGAAGCTTAGAGCTGGTAGTCTTGCCATATGGACGCATAAGAATATAAAAAACCACAGATAAAATAAAATAATATGAAATAGGAAACTGTAAAAAAATCGCCCAACAGGAGTTTAAGAAGACATTCGAAAAATACAAACTTCATTTATATCAAATTTAAAACAAATACCGCAAGCGAAAAGAGACCACTTTCTCCTCGATAAATTGCTTTCAGATTTTCACACGAAGGACGTAAAGGGGAAGACATGAAGATAAACATGTTTTTCAAATTCTCTTAGCTAAAATAAATACATTTGTTTCAGTTGATTGTCCGAAAAGTGTCAGGATTGGTGACATAAGCTTCCCTTTCTTTCACCTTTCATGGAGTGGCCATTATAATAATAGTAAACTTCATGAGAATGTTTTGGTTACCCTGAAAACATAGAATATTCTGACGCATCAAGTTCAATCATCTGTCTCTAATACCAGCATGCTTCAATATGTGATCTTTAGTGAACGTACCCAGTGAAAAATATGAGCAGTTACTTATAGAGCTTTGTCAAGATCAAGAAAAACTATGATGACGAAGAAGAGGAGCATAACTTTACCGAGCTTTACCATCGCACCTGAATTAAAGTATCAAAACACACAGTGATTAACTATTGCCACATTTAAATAAATTATATTTACTTTAAATAGTATTCTATTTATAAAAAAATATAAAAATCTGCTATGAAAAATAATTGACGTAAAGCACAGACAGTCTTCTACGGTCGGCCCAGTTATTTCTAGTGTGATCTGTTGTTATGAGTTTAAATTCATATTTGATCTCGACTTGTGCTGCCCCTCAGTTAGGACAATAAGCGTTATTTGAAAGGATACGGCAATTAAAAAAATAACATGCACTTATACAAAAGTTTCCATTGACCAGCAAAATGGAGCTATAAGTAGGCCATTTTGCAGATTTCCCCGCATATTTGTACGAATGGTTTTTACTTTTCAGATGTAAAGAAAAGATTTATTACTGTTGTTAACGTCGTTAAGAGGCATTTCTCTATTTTACACAGAGAGCTTTGCGATTTCCCAACGCTGGAAGTCCCTTCCAAATTCGAATTCATCAACAAATCATTAAGAGTGAATTTCATACTGGGGTCAGGGAACACGACGGACTTGAGTACTAAAGTGCGTCTTTCTCTAAGTCGTTTTCATTAAAACTGAGCCTTTCACTTAAATGTAAGACTAAAGGGGTTTGCTGTAAAAAGCCGTAAATGGAAAGGATCTGGTCAGGATCTCTGAAAACCTCGTTGTCGATTGACTTCTCTCCCTTACACAAGAGGGAAAAGGACAAAATATAAAAGAATAATAAAAGGTCCATTTTGCTCATACAGTCACTGGATGCATGGCGGTTTCATAAATGACTTGCATTTCTCAATTTTGTTAATCATCCCCAAAGGCTTTAACGAAAGTACTCGCAAACCATTGATTCATCTATTCTATCTGTCCATCTATATAACTGTTTGTAAGTAGATCTGCAGATGTGATCAATATTTAGCTATCTACCAACGAAATCAATTTCTTAAAAAAAAATCCCAATTCATTCCATCTATTTCTTCTGCTTCCACCCGACGAAAGTTTCTCTAGGGGACAACTTAATATTGCCTATGATATTTGTGCAATCTACTCTTCCTTCATCACGCAGAGGAAGGAAATGAGACTCGTGATTGGGGCCTCAACTATCATTACGAATCAAAACATAATGTCACTGCTGTCTGTTTCATTTAGTCGAGCGTTCGTTGTCTCGTTGTCTCCCCCAAGCGAATACTAACTATCTCTCAATCCCCTTTCCTCACACCCACTTGTCGATTTCCATCCGACGCACGCAAGCACACACACACACACACACACCCACACACGCACACGTACACTTTCGTTTATTCTTCATTTATATTCTCTTACCGCTCAATAACCGCAATTACAAGGTCTCTTTCAATCACCACTGTATACTTACTAACAATTTCCATTCTATGCATACTATTTCCATTTCCTAATCTATAACATTGAGTCCTGTTTCCCATTTTTAGGTCCTCGATCCCCACTCACTCTCAGTCTCTATTTCCTGCTTTTCCGCCTATTTTATTTCCCTCCCTTTCACAGCAGTTCTAATTCCCCCATATGCTCAGTATCCCCATCCCACAACCGCTCTGCTCAAATTTCCCATCTCTTCTCATTACCAATACCCCATCCATTAACGGTCAATATCCCCCTACCACTCGTCCAAACCATTCCGCACGTTCTGTCAGTCCCTATTGCTAACTCGTTAAGTATCTTTACACTTCTACAATTCCATATGCAAATTCCTCGCCATTCTTATTTCTATTTCATAACCACTCTAGGCCGTGTTCCAGAAACCTTGATCAATCCTATTCCCCGCTCACTCTTAATCTCCTTTCCACATATGCTTGCACTCCATATTCCCCTCTTACACACACACACACACACACACACACACACACACACACTTCCCTGCAGTGTTCATTCCTCTTCCAATGGCATTACGTACATCCCACTCACTATCAGTTTGCTTTCCCACCGATTTACTTCCACCCACTCCCTCCCTTGCACAGTGTCGCCGCACCCAGCATCGATCCTCATTCCCAGCTACTCTCAATCCCCATTCCCATTCGACTCTGACACTATTCCCAGCGCTTCCATTACTAGCCTATCCCCATCTCGTGTTAATGAAACGTAAACATTGCTGATCCATTAATCCAATTACCATTCCCTATTCCTTCGGTCCCAGTTTTTTCAAAAGACTCCAACAGTGTATGTAACTTCTGAAAAAAAAAAAATTAAATAAAAATAATAAAAAAGAGAGAGAAGAAAATGACCCACATGATTTTCATGATTTAAGGGCTGTTGATTAGTGGCGGATGGGCATGATTCCATTTTTTTTCTTTGTACTATTTTTCGAGATGTCGTCGACCATGCTCTTGTAATTAAGGCAATCTAATTTCAAGACGAGCGTAGCGGGGAGTTTTTAATGCAAGAAATGACAGACTTCCACGAGGGACAAGTACCGGAAAGGTATTTTGCTAATTGCTGGGTGAGGGGGAAAAGATGGCGCCACCGTGGGCTTATCTGCTGATTTATGACGAGGTTACGACATAAACCAGTATTGAATTTAATCTTTACGGGAACGAGGGGATTTTGCCGACAGTTGCGACAACGCCGCAGTAATGATGTCGAACCTTTGGGGAGAGAAACGAAATTCCAATCTAATTAAATACAGAAACAGAAATATTGCGTGACTAAACTGTTAGAGACATGGATCATAACGGTTCAAAGTTGGTCTTAGCAATTTATTCTCCGGAATAAAAAATAGAAACCTTCCCTAGCGTCATTTAAAACCCGTTCTTGACCTTTGGTGAAAAAGTCAGAAATATCGTTGGGAAAAGGGAATTGAAGTTCAAGCTTCCAAAGAATATAGTACTAAGAGCAAGAAAAGGGAAATACAAAATATAGAGGTATCACTTATTAAAAAAAGAAAAATAAATTAACAAATTAATAAACAGATAAAAATGTATTAAAATGAAAGGAGAATAGTATTAGTTTTCATGTCTTATATAAAAATGAGACTGTACGCTAACGACACAGAGACGCTCTTAACCACGCTACTAATAACTACGTATACAAATAACCACACACACACAAACACACACTTCATTAAACGAGCTTACATCTT
>NC_087210.1:48482152-48484652 GCF_015104395.2 Macrobrachium nipponense | reverse complement strand
TGAGTGTGTGTATGTGTGTTTGTGTATAGATTACATAGTTAAAAGAATATTGAAACGTTTCCTTACAAGAGTTGCTCCAGAGAAATAGATCAGACATCATGCTGTTTTTTGGTAAATCGGGGAAGAACACCCTGTCCATAAACTTCCATCATCAATGTACTGAGCCCTACTGTACTCCATACTGCGCATTCCCCTCTATCTTGCGCAGTTTGGGGACACTGAGGATCTTCCATCCCTATACTTTACAGCAGAGGTGGCCAAACAGGCGATCGCGATCTACCAGTCGTACTATGGCGCTCTTTGAACATTTTTTTCCAACGTAATATATGTGATTATGTAGCATAGTAGATCGTAAAGGAGTTTTAATCTTTAGAGTAGATCTCGGAGTCCAAACGTCTGGCCACCCCTGCATTACAGCATCTTTAGGTCTTCCTCTTCCCCTTCCTCTTAAAACTTTCAAGCTGTCCATTCTTTCCACAAGACATGCCTCATTCAAAACACACTGATCCAACCATTCTCGTACAATATATAAATTTTTTTATTACTTTTGCACTTCACCATATTTCTTACCATTTCATTTCTTCTGTGGCCATGTGCACTAGGCGCACAACTTATCATGACCACATGAACCTTCCATTTGTAATCCATTTCAAGAGAATAAGGGTTGGATCAACAGCGCATTCACCCATTTCTACCTTAGGTTCGATAGACAGTGTCTACAACTCTATCATATTTTATGCACACAATCTTCCATCCATATAATACAGCCATATTATATTTTAACTCCAAAATACCTACAAGGCTCAACTGCTTCCATTTTTCCGACGTTCATATCAAATTTCATTGCTTACCCTCGTCCACACTACTTTTTTCGACAGTTTGACTTCAATATTGCCGAAGAGCACTAAATCTTTAACAAGCATCAGTCATTTCACATCCCGTTCACATCTCATTTTCTTAACCCGTAAATTGCACTTGACTTCTAATGTCATTCAATCCAGAAAGGTTTAAAACATCCATGGAGATAAAACCAATCGAAGACTCAACCACATTTTCACACCAAACCCGTCCTCTCCTGCTTACAGATTCTAACAAACATTCTTCACTTACATCTTGTACATCATGCAGCCTCAGAACTAGCACCATGTTAGAGATGCCTTGTAGTCCAAGAGCCAGGCCAGGATTTATTTACCTGAAGAATACAAAAAGTTTTATAATTTTCAAGTTTCTCAATAAAAATAGCCTTGGAAAAAAAAAGCCTTACTGAATTCTAGTGTTGGGCATACACCTGAGGACGTCATCAAAATGGCTGATGGGCTATTGTGAAGCTGTTATTTATTTTATGAAAGTTTTTTGTATCGTCCATTGATAAATAAACACCGAATTTAACACCGCCAACCGCCCCAATAAAAGCCGATCTGAACCAATCTTTTTTAATATTATATTATGCTGTATTTTTTTATAGATATATGATATATATATATATTATATATATATATATATATTATATATATATATATGATATTAAAATTCTGGTTAGTTTTTCCTAAATTTTCTCCTTAAATTTCAAGAAATTACCGACAACAAGATAAATATCGAGACTTGGCAGACTGTGAATTTACAAATACTGTATATATCTAGTTTCAAGCATAATCAGCAGTGGCAATGCCATATCAAATAGTATTCTAAAACACTGAAGTTCTAGGGCGCGCAAAGCTTACACCTTATTGAGAGAGCGTTCAACTTCTGCCTGAGAAAAAATGATGAAATAATTTTTGCCTGAGAAAAACAGATTCAGTGGCATTTGTTCGGCACACCCTGGTAATTCATTTGTATATAGTACCAAGAATAATGCAATGTTGGCAGAAATGAGTAGTTTTGCCATGTAATCATGGACTTCTCTTATGTTTGAGCTGTATAAATGTTTTTAAATATTGAGGTAGGCTTCATTTCAATTCGTTAATCTGGTCCTTGATTTATCTCAACTATTTGCTAACCTGGCAGCGTTTTGTAGACTTCTGGAAAAGGCAACATTCAAGAACGAGAGATAGTAATATATGTATATATGTGTATGTGTATATATATACAGATCTATAATATATATACATATATATATATATAATATGTTAATATATTATATTATGTATATATATATATTATATATATAGTATATATGTATATATATATAGTATAAATGTATATATCTATATCTCTATCATATATATCTATATATATATATAATATATACTATATATATAAAGTATACTATAATCGTATATATATGTATCTATATATAAATAATATATATATATATCTACTTTGTCTATATATCATATGTATATATATTATATTATATGTATATTATAAAATATTATATAATATAATATATATCCAATAATTATATATATAAATGTAATATCTATATATAATACTATATATATATATATATAATAATAATAACTATATTATATGTATTACTATATATCTCTCTATATATATA
>NC_087210.1:48474652-48477152 GCF_015104395.2 Macrobrachium nipponense | reverse complement strand
ATATACATATAAAAAATATAACCGTATATACTAAAAAGGTCACACACCTTAGCAATGAACAGTAGAGCATTTTTGTCACAGATGTCGATATTTTGTCTAAAGATGCTGGGAGAATTGTATACCTTTCTCATGAAGTTGAAATGGCTGTTATGACTATCTGTTGTAAACTGCCCTTATTTATGTCTTACAAGAAAAATTATAAGCAGATCGACGACGTTGCGCCCAGTAACCAAAGAGAGTCTATATATACACTGGCTAAGTGTGGCAAGGTGTTGATCGAATAAGAGGCTTGATGTACACTGAGGACTCTCATTCCAACAAAAACATCATTTATTTCGCAAAGACGTCATTCCATTCGTCCACAAAGAACAGTACGACCGTCCTGTAAATGTGGATTTCTCCCAGTTTCTTGACTTATTTCCGAGTATCGGTTCCTCGTTTACTTTTAAAAGTTTTGCACTGACAGTAAATAGCAATTCTTCTAATCACGATTATCATCTGGTCCGCGGGTATAGTGGCTAGTGTTGTGAAATGCCATTTAGCTGTCGCGGGTTTGCGTCTCCCCAAGGGCGATGAAAAATCACTGACTCATTCCTGATCAGTTATTGCTGCACTGTGGGGTCTGGTGTGGGAGGTTGAAACCAGCATTCTTTGGAAGCTTGAATTTCAAGTTAATGGCCCTTGTGTGCTTGACCCATGTGAATAGGTTTCAGTTACTGAAATATATTATTATTATTATTATTATTATTATTATTATTATTATTATTATTATTATTATTATTATTATTATTATTATTATTATAATAATAATAATAATAATAATAATAATAATAATAATAATAATAATAATAATAATAATAATTTGAAAAGAATAATGATTCTTGAGATTAAATAATTCTACACCGAAGAAAAATTCGTTGGAAACTATGAAAGGAGTCAAGGTTTAAGACGTTGCAGGACAGCCTAACATAATCGTTGGCAAAGACGTATCTCCGTGTAATCAGTGCCGTTAGCGGAGACGACTTTGTGTTGCCAAAGCGAATGAAACTTCGCAGTAATTAGCGCCCATTTCTTACGACTGCGAAGTGGTGTCGGGAAAGACACCTTGGATGCGTATCGTCTAATCTTGTTTATCGACGAGTCTTGAGATGCTAACTTTTGTTTTGCTTCTTTAGGAAACACAAAGAAAATTTTAAAAATCCCGGCATCCAGAGCAAGCCCAAAAAATGTATTGTTTAACACAATTTAAACATAATGTCTACGCATGCATAAGGATAAAACTTGATTTAATAACAAAATGATGAGCGACGAAATACGATCGCAAAATGAAACAAAATGATCAAGCCAAATATTAGTAACTATTAACAAAAAACTCAATTATAACCTAAAACAAAAGACACACACACACAAAGGGACTTACGGATATCAAAACACGAGAAAAAATGACACCGATTAAAATGTGCGAGATTCCATGATAACTGCACGCAGGAAAACTAGAATGCAAAACATAACGAGACAAAAAATCACTAACAGAGAAGCTTGTATGCAATTCTGAATTATGACAAAGGAAAGCAAAGAGCCAAAGGAAGAAATATCATAGGGAGAATTGTCTGTTTACTATACTTGGGTAGTTCTTGAGGTTTGAGTTAAAACTTAAATTCACGACAAAGAATATTTTGCCTGCATTTCCCCGTAATGTCCGTCAACGTCCCTCGTTTCCCTTCGCTTAAAAGGAAATCCCCAGCTAAGCTCTTGTATTACTTAAACAAAAGTGCACATACAAGTGTTTACATGTACACTTCAAAGGGACGTGTGCATAAAAAAATACCTTTGGAGCAATTCATGTAATTAGGTTTATTCTGTTTTCTTGTTTTCTTGAATAATACCGTATGAGTCGTCGTAAATAATATCTTTCTCTAATCAAATATGAAAAAGTGTGATCCTTTCCAATAGTTTAAACGCTCGGCTGATTAGCGACAGAACCCGAGATCAGATCCAAGACGACGACGAAGCATTAAGGGCAAGTTCAGTTTAAACCCTTGTGCCTTTATTGTTCTAAGCAGTGAATTGTGTACCTATAAATTAGTATGTATGTATATATATATATATATATATATATATATATATATATATATATATATATATATATATATATCCATACACATTTCGTATTAGCAATTAATGTATGATTATATTAGCCCTATGCCAGCCTCAAGTAGATGCCACCCACTGTAATCGACTAACTTATTGGCACGTGATTCGTTGTTTATGTCAATAAAGGCACAAGGGTTTCAACTGAACGTGCTGTTAATGCTTCGTCGTCGTCTTGGATCTGAACTCTATATGTTCTTTCGCTAATCAGACGAGCGTTTGAACTATTGGAAAGAATCACTTTTTCATATTTGATTATAGGAACATATTTCGCCGAATCATACGGTATTACTCAAAATGAAAACAAAATAAACCTAAGTACATGAATTGCTCCAAAGGATGGGAAATT
>NC_087210.1:48454652-48467152 GCF_015104395.2 Macrobrachium nipponense | reverse complement strand
TGTCATTCAGTTAAGCTGATATGTAAAGAACCGAAGGCGCAAAGCACAGTGAAAGCCAGTTCGTTTTAAAGGGGTTACAAGCAAAGACTGCTACAGAGCTGCATATCTGTTATCACTTAATCTGCTTTCAAATGTACCACATTTCCTTTCCCCTCGCGGATTCTTTGCGGGGCTGCAGGTAATAGGACCTTTTAAAGACTTGTTTAAAAGTTCAAATATATTTAATTTTACATCAAAATATTTTACATTTGTAGAGTGATGCCAAAACTTTTAACTAAGTACTGAACTTTTTATAGAAAGGTTTGAAAGGTTTCTGTCTATATCTTCATTTACACTATATAATTTTTGAATTCAGTATTTCGTTATATAACTTTTCCACAAAAGTTTGTTATGAAATTGGTTCATCTGGCTGTGACCCACTGCGGTCAGCTATTCAGCTATTTAAAAGATAGCTTAATTCACTGCCAAGTCCAGATTAACCACAGTGTGTTCTAACAACATACCTCGATAGCAATAGTCTCTACTTCCACAATAACATTTGTGGAAAAACCTTTCCACAGACATTGCGGAAATTCACACTGTACATGAACATCAAGAGTACTTCATGGAATTTACGGACACATGTCTCTATAGGTGGGCACTACTCCCAGTGGGCATTTCCCAGTGCAAGGGAGACAATCCTCAATGATTTTTGCAGCATCCCATCGGCCCTTAACTGCATTACTTTCATCAGTTCCCTTACTCTCCTCCTATTTAGATCACTAACTCCTTCCAATTTATCTAGTTTTGATTTTAGCTTCTCTCAAAGGATACCGGTCGAAAGATGTCAGTCGAAAAATATGACACGGTTGTCTCGCTAAACTAATTGTTAGCAGCATCATCAACAACTACAACATCCATATTGATAATAAAATAAAAGGGGTTCTGTATGAAACATGGACTATCTTTTTTACTTATGATAATCCTACTGAAAACAGCAGGCGAATTTAGAATAGGTTTCGGTGTACTGTACAATGGAGATGAGAAAATTAAATAAAAAATTAAAAGAAAAACGGAAATAACCCATTTCTCCAGTTTGTATCCTCCTTTAAAAGGGCCACAAAAACACTCTTTCTTATTCACTTCACTGCCACGTACCTGCAACGTTGCACACACACACACACACACACACACATATATATATATATATATATTATATATATATATCCAAAATATATGTTATATACAAATATATATATTATATATATATATATATATATATGTATATATTTATATATATATATATATATATATATATTTATATATCTATATATATATATATAAGCGGGTAAATGTTGAAAATAAGCGAAAGTATACGAATAACTTAATATGCTAATGGGAATCCAGCAATTATGTTTACGACGGTCAAAGAAAGATTTATATTTTCAGATCACCAGAGACAATAACAGCGCGTAGTCTCGTGGCCTCACTAGACACACAGACACAGCACTGCCACCCCCCCCCCCCCATCCCCCCCCGCCCCTACAAAAATTTTGCCCCCTTACAAAAATTTTACTTTCATTAAATAAGTTTTTTAAATTTCTCTAGCTCTTCGTAGATGTGCTGCTTGAGATTTATTCAGCACAGGTTACTACTTCCCTCGCTACTATAATTTAACTCTACCAATTTCACACGTCTTGTCGAAAGCAGTGAATTAATAGTATGCAATTTTTACTGAAGAAAAATATTACAAGATGGATAATATGGAAAAGGATTGTAAAACAACAACTAATCGGTATTTTTTAAAAAATGATTTTTTTTTATTACACATATACAAACACTGGCATATCTATAAATGTCGGTGTATCAAACGCGCATAGACAATTGAGTAGAGTACACACCAAAAAATTTCTTCCCATACCTTGGGGAAAGCATTTTGAATACTGCTTTCAAAATAGAACAGTAAATAAGCACATATCATACAAAAAACGAGCAACAACTTCAGCGAAAGCCCTGCCGATAAATGAGCGAATAGTTAGGAAGAAATAATCAGCAAAAATTCAAACCTCGATTTAGGGACAAAACCTTCTGAGAGTTTGTAGTTATTATGTCACTTGATAGCCTAAAACATCTAAAAATTATATCATTTAAGGCATAAAAGCAGGACAATCAAAGAAATACACCCCTTTCCGGAAAAAAAACCAAACCAGAGAAAAAGCAATTTTTTTCTGAGGACATAAGACTATAAAAATTACACTTCACAGACGTCGAAGTTATATTGGATTTGATTTTTTTTTTTTTTACTACTAATTCAGTGTTACAGGTAGGGGGGCGTTGACGACCATGGGGGCCGTTATAGAGGCTGGAGACGAATTCTACACGTATCACGGCATTCTGCTAGGCCAAAGGAAGACTTTTAGCAAAGAAAAAAAAAATGGAAAAATTTGGCCAAAATCAGCTCTACAAACTGGAGCCTACCCTGAAGGAAAACCAACATAGCCGCCCTTTATATTTTAGATTTCCATATCATATATATATATATATATATATATATATATATATATATATATCTATCTCATATATATATATATATGTATGTATGTATGTATATATAATATATATTTACAGTTTATCCACCAAACAAATGTAATGATGCAGCTTACCGTTCTTTTCCGCAGCCTTACTAAACCCTCCTCGTGCTTACGTGCAATATGAAGACCTCTGGTAAGACTTCACGTCTAATTGCTCATAACCCAGTGCTCAAGTAAAGAATAAGGAGAAGGACACAGAGATAGACAAGATAATATAGAAAGAATATATCTGAAATGGCAAAATGCGAGTGGCCGAACGTTTCGCACACTTTTCAAACGGACTGACTGCATTGTTTTTTTTTTTTTTTTTTTTTCACCTCTTGAGTATCTTTTAACCTTTCCCAGTCCTTAAGCCTTCTTAAGGAACAGTACTAACAGCCATAACAATGACTAAAGTAGAATGTTTGAAAACCATAAATGGATGTATAAGTACTTTTCAACTTCGTCCCGAGATAGCCAAACTACAAATCTCCCAAAGGAGAATAACCCACAGAGGAAAAGAGCCTTATTTATATGAGAGAAAAAAAAAAGTAGAGGGGATAGAGAGAGAGTGAGGGGGAAGGGTAATAAGTGACGGGGGAGGAGATGGAGAGAGGGGACGAGAACAAAATCTTGGGAGGAGCACAAATAAATCTTAGAAAAGAGAACGTAACTCCTGGAAAGCCTTAAGCTTAGACCAAACCCTCGGGTGCACTTAGCATTTGCTGCGGCAAAGAAGCCTAAGCAAAACGGCTCCGGGTGCGCTTTGAGATGTAGTCATTAGTGGACATGCTGGAAGTCATGAAGACCGATTGTACAGATGGAGAGAATGTCTTCCTCTAAAAATATAATGTTCAGAAAAATTTTGGAATGCAGCGAAAAATGAAAATTGTCATGCTAAAATAATATTCAGATATATATATATATATATATATATATATATATATATATATATATATATATACATATATATATTGTATATATATATATAAATGTATATATGTACGTATATATATATATATATATATATATATATATATATATATATATATATATATATATGTGTGTGTGTGTGTGTGTGTGTGTGTGTGTGTGTGTGTGTGTGTAATCACATTGTACGAAGCCTATTCGTTTTAGGAAGCAGTTTTCAGGACGAACAGAAAACTGTTTTGGAGAGCCACGGTAAATAACAATCCCATGGGGATGAAAAGTCAAGAGGCCCAATCAGAAGACGAAATATTGTATCGAATCACCTCTAGGATATGGGAATCTCTCCGTTTTTTTTTTTTTTTTTTTTTTTTTTTTTTGAGCTTGTTCCTTGGCAGCAAGCCACTGCGATTTTAACGTCGTGACTGATCATCCCCGGCGTTGCGCAACTCTTGGATAGCACAACCAGAATTCTACGTACGGTAAATTTAATTCTGGTTGTGCAATCCAACAAGTACTGTTAATTGCCTAAAGTGTGACAAGTGTGAACGTTCGAATATCTCGTCTCTTGTTTTTACGATAACATTCTTCCATTGTTTTGGCTTCACTAATTTTTCATATTAATTTCTAGGGCTGCGTGGTAATGAAAAATGTGATGGTTAAAGTTTGGACACTGCCACATCATGCTTTTACCTGCAATGAGTCGTGGATGAGATTCCTGTTCAAGAAAGCTTCCACAGCATTAGGTGCTGCATACACATTAATAGGAAACTTATTAGGTGCACTACACCTTGGATTTATATTTTGCAACCACTCCACTGAATATTGATGAACTTCCGTTCCTATGTCTCTTCCATCCCATATATCCTACTCCCCCCACCCCCCTTCCCCTTCTTTCTTCAAAACACATGATCAGTCCAAACCAAAACACTGATCACTGACGGTAACATTTTACATTTTCTGTGCATCTGCACATTTCTCACATGCTCAGTTCTTACGTCTCCATTTATAATATGTAACACAATCGTATCCACATCTCCAACCTTCGCGTTACATGTGCATAGAATAACCACACTTCACTTCCATAAAGGAGTGTTGATTTTACAATCACTTCATATATTCATTATTCATACGTTAGCTCCCAGAAAACTTCCCGGTTCTCTTCCAATTTGTTATTAAACACTTATGCCCAACCAATGCTTCCTTTACTCATTTACCTTTTGTTACATTTATTTCCAAATACTTATACGCATTCATAGTTTCCATTATTCCACCATTCATATAAACATTTATTGCTCAAAATTTCCAATTTCCATTTCCTCATATAGCCGGATCTGTGATTCCAGACTATAGAATTTTGTTTTCACTTCATACAGTTGCTCTACTTTTACCTTATTTCCATATTTCATGTTATTTATTACATGCTATTGTCATTTCTTTCTGATAGAACTCACGTTTACATACAAATTTAACTGCAATGATACGTATAATGATCTGACATTTTCTGCAACTCATCATTACGTCCATGTATCCACAGTCTAATTAACAAACTTTAAGTGACCATTTTCTCTTTTCCATAATTAATATTCATTTATGGAAACCATGTTTTTCCGACATTCTAGCCCACACTCCCCCCCCCCCCACTTCTCCTTCAAACACATACTATACGTAAAGTTCTCTCCAGTTCAACTGGACGAGTGGGTTCCGTACTCGACTGTCAATCCGGTAGCCCGAGTTCACTCCCAGTTGGTGCCAGTGCGGAATCAAAGGGATTTATTTCTGGCGATTAGAAATTCATTTCTCGATAGAATGTGGTTCGGTAAAACTAAGATATACTTAACTTTCTCTAGCTCAACTTACTTCAGAATTCCACAGATATCTCACTTCCCACTACATTTAAATCATAAAGCACAACCGACAACCACTGTTTCATACTTTCCAACCCAAACTGGGCAAAGATTTAGAACTTCCCCAAAGCACACACTTTCACCTTCTTTCATTCCATTCACGGACAATACACATTTACGATAACTTCTTAGTCTTACCTATTCAACCATCGAATTAATGCAGTATCATGCACTCGACCTATCCCCGTTCATCCAGTTATACTAGACATAATCACTATGCCTTTCCCACAGCCATGTTGATATAAAACAAAAAAGGCCATCGAGTTTTCTGTACTATGTATAATGCTGTTTGAAACTCTCGATGTGCTGTAGTGTGAAAATCTCAGCCACAAATTGTTGCTCCCCAGATGCGGTCAAGTGAAGATGTGTCGCCAGCTGGCATCGCACGATCAATGGATAACCTTAACCTTAAATAAAATAAAAAACCTCTGAGTATAGAGGGCTGCAATTTGGCATGTTTGACCATTGGAGGGTGGTTATCAACATACCAATTTGCAGCCCTCTACCCTCAGTATTTTGTAAGATCTGAGGGCGGACAGAAAAAGTGCGGACGGACAGACAAAGCTGTCTCAACAAAAATCTTTTACAGAAAAAAAAGCTTATTGGTTGCGTGCCAATCGTTATTATTTTTTTTCTCTCTTTCTTTTTTCTTCGACTCAAATCTTTTCAGTTGCAGCTGAAGACATCTACTGCTCACGACTACCAAAATTAGGGCACTTGTAGAAACACATACCTTTAGAAGACTCAATCTTGTAGTTTTACGGTCAAAAGTTCATCACTTACATAAGATTTCAGCTCACGCGTGTCTATGTACGTGTCTATGTCTGTGTATGTGAGTGTGTACGCGTGTTTGTACTTTTCTTGCTAGTATGAGGTAACAATATCTCTCTCTCTTTCTCCCTCCTTCACACACACACACACACACACACACACACACACACACACACACACACACACACACATATATATATATATATATATATATATATATATATATTATATATATATTATATATAGACTTATATAGTTTGCGAAATGCAAAGGGTATTTGGGAATGATTTCGTACTAATTTACACTACGATAATTCATGATTCAAAGAGAACTATCAACTACTGAACTGTACATTGCACAATATAAAGAGAAAGACCTGCTTACTACATAGGGTCAAAACATGGTGACATATGGAATTAGCGGTTAAATATAGTATCTTGAGGTTAGAGCAAACCAAGATACAAATTTTAACGTTAAACTTTTTCTGGTCTATATTGTTATCCTATAAAAAATGTTTAAAATAAAACATTCGGAGCATATAAAGAGAACCAATACAATAACAATTTAACTTTCATAATCTCTCGGTGATGGGCTTAGAAACGTCAAAAGGGGTTACAAACAAACACACAAACGTACATTAATTCCAAGTAAACAAATCAGTGAAAATAAAGTAAATCGCTGTTGACAACATTCTTTAATGAAAGAAAACGAAAGAAAATGATCATCCCTTTTGTAACAATAATTGGTATTGTGACAAGACCAAAATTATTATTTTTGTCCTGCTAATTTTCAAAATAACGAATGGGCTATGTAACCGAGTTTATAGGTAGTGAACTGAAAAACCTAATATTTTCAGCTCTAGGAAGTATTTTTTAATGTTCCGCAATCCTCTTACACAATAGGCATGAATGTAAGAACACCAAAAAGGTAACAAAAGTGACAGAAGAATAAGAACAAGAGTGCTCACAATCTAATCCAGTTACATAACAGACCTCTCTCTCTCTCTCTCTCTCTCTCTCTCTCTCTCTCTCTCTCTCTCTCTCTCTCTCTTGCACACAGAAGACGAGAAAGTTCGTCTCATGTTACTGGATTCCTCCTCTGCGCACGTTTACTGGCTTCTGACTAACTTGCTTTCTACCGTAAAACAATTTGACGTTCTGCTAAATGGGAAAATTTTACTTTGGATTGTTATGCTTTCAATTGTACCTTTTACCGAGATATGATATGAATCGTATACGACAAAATATAAAAATAATTCTAATGAGTTTAAAATTCGCTACTAAAGTTTTCACCAGATGAAAAGGGCAGTGGCTCTATGGATTAAACTACAGCATTCGGAAGCTGAAAAGACCCACCAAGGCTAAACATCCGCCATGTTAAAGTATAGAGAGTATTAAGCATGTTTATATATACATATATATATATATATATATATATATATTATATATATATATACATATACATATATGTATATGTATAAATTATATATATAAATAAATATATATAATATAATATTATTATTATATATATACATTAATATATACCATATACAATATAATATGTATATTTGTATAAATATATATAATATATATATCTATCTTATTATAAATTATTCTATATCTATCTATTATATAGATATATATATTATAT
The DNA here is from genome assembly GCF_015104395.2 of Macrobrachium nipponense. NCBI lineage: Eukaryota > Metazoa > Arthropoda > Malacostraca > Decapoda > Palaemonidae > Macrobrachium > Macrobrachium nipponense. The sequence goes on along the minus strand of NC_087210.1, from coordinate 48,459,348 downwards.
ATATATACGTATACAATATATGTAATATGTCTAAATATCTAAATATTATATAATATATATTATATATTATATATATATATAATGAATTATATATATCTCTAGGCATACAACAAATTCAAATGAATTCGTTTAAACGGACTTCACGAAATGTGTGGCCAAGCAACGTCAGAACTAGTAGCATACCGCTGATGATATTTTCAATTTAAGAAAAATTCTAACAACTATGCAACCCTCATATTATATAATCTATATATATAGTAGTATATATAGATATATATATCTATAGTAGTATTACCACATCATATATTATATATATATAATATAATACCTTCAATATATATATATAATCTATATATATAATATATATATTATCATCTATAAATAATATATATCTTATTGTGCACATTCTGTTAACAAGTCTGTCACACGTAAAGAATAACTATCCAACGAAAGAGGTCTGACATACGCAAACATAACGGAAGGGTAACTATAATTCGTGGGTACTCGGTTAGTTGCGTTACTTTCCCATTTATTTATTTCGTTTCCTTTTTTTGTTAACCTTTGTAAGATCCTTCATTCACCTCTGGATGAGGTTCATTCTCAATTTCTATGGTCCCGAAAGGGACACATGGCCCACTTGGGGTGGCTTCGATTGAAAAGTTAACTGTCCAATAAATTGTGGACGAAGGGTTAAAGCCTTCGACGAAGTAGCACCATTGGTATTCAATGGTTAATAATAATTCTTGTAAAAAAATATCACGTCTTATTGAGATTTCTTTCAGTAAAACGACTGCCAGAGTACCACAATAAAAAGCAGGCATTAACTGGTAGGCGTAGAATTTATTGCGTATTTATATGCTATGCCTTCTCCAAATATGAGCACATGCGAGTCGGTAGCAATAGAATATGGTTTCTGGATACGACCAGCCTTTTTTACACGATGAAACCTTTTACAAAAACACACACATATATATGTATATATACATATATACTTACATCATATCTATCCATATACATATATTGTATATGTATAGTATATACATATACATTTATATTATATATACTTATATTATATAATATATATATTAATTACACACACACACACACACACATATATAATATATATATATATATATATATATATATATATATATATATATATATATATATATATATATATATATATATAATATATATATATATACACACGCACACAACTAATCCTGCTGAAATGTGAATGCCAACACTATATACCTATAGATACCTATTCACAGACATGTATATAAAATCATAAGCATACTCAAAGAACAGCAGAGAATGATCCCAGGCCGCGTCTCACCTCTATTTTATCAGTCACTATTCCTTAAGGGAAATTGCTTATCACCTCCTCCCCCCCTTCCTCCTCCAAATAATCCCTCCCCGCGACCCACCTCCCCTCCAGACGATCTCCTTTAGAGGAGGGATTACTTGACGTAGTGAAAGCGTTCTTAAGCAAAGATTATAAAAAGATAACTTGGCACTATAATTCCTCGTTATCCGATCCATAAGGTAGGATTTTCGTTCGTTCCTGGGCGAGTCTGCGTGGCGCATATCCCAATGTGCGTGCACTTAATACTGAATTCTAGATAATATCCAAGTATTCTATTTTCTAGACTCATATGTGTAAAATATAATACCCAAACACACACAAGATATATATATATATATATTATATATTATATATATATATATATATATATATATATATGTATGTGTGTGTGTTGTTGGTATCATAAATACATTAATAAAAGTTAAATTTTTAAAGTGCACAATGAACCTTTCTATCAATTCCTGCACGTTTACGAGGTAAATGAATAAGATAGCAACAAATTTTCATACGTCCAACAAAATTACTTTTATTACCACGGTGTATCAACGCGAAATAAACGTTTTTATCCGGGTTCTGGCTGAACAAACATGTAATTTAGAGCACTGGGGTGGTTTCCATCACGTTTACCAAGATGTTTATTTTGCGGCCATTCCTAAGAGTCACCTAACGGTCAGCAGTCTTGACCTTCTTCTCGCTTTATGACCGCATATGTCAGGATTGATCCGCGTACCTTACGACTCCCCATAGATGAAGGGGCAATACATCTCTGGAATGAGGTTCTTTGAAATAACCGTTTGTTTGTTTTCTTTGGTTTATCTCAAATGATTTATTGACTTCAAGTTGTAATGGTATGACGTCATACAGGAGAGCAACTCTGATCAAAATTTGTCCGTGTAATTTACCGTACATCTAGATAGAATGTTGCACGGTGACATACATTTATTGCTGCAGGTAGGATCTTATTGTTACTAATAATAATGCTTAGTTTAACCGAATTTAAACTTTCGGTGAATAAAAGCACAGCAAACTGTGGGTTTTACAGGCAAGGATTTGGATAGCAATTTCATGTAAAAACTAAACTAAATTTCTCATTATATCTCTTGCCACTGATGCACTGTGTCTTAAAGGTAACCATTTTATCTGGACTTATATTTCTTAATAAAAATCTATAAAAATTAACAGTGGTGTCCCTTGGGTAACTAAATCCAATCAATTTAATTTTCTGGAGAATCCAGGTAAATTATTCTAATAAACAATAGTTTCTGGGCACTAAAATTTTCCCCATATTAAAATCGTTACAAGTAGTTTTTCCTTTTCTTGGAAGCGGATTGGCCTGGGGTTGCAAGCGTGAGTAAAATACGGACAATTATCGTATGACGAGCTTGATGGTGTGAGTTACGGTGCACTGGAACCCGCCGCTGCCCATCATGTCTCCACTACCCTCCCGATCCCCTACCTACACTGGCCCCACCTAGGGAGGACAAAAAGTTTAGCAAAAGGGTGGCTAATTAATATCCACCCTACCCTCCCGATCCCCTGCCTGCCCCGGCCCTACCCAGGATGGACAAACAGGTTTGCAGGAGGTGGGTTGTTGTGTAATGTCTCCCCTACGTACCCCACCCCATCAGAGGCGGACAAACAGGTTTGAAGAGGAGGTTGGATGTGTTATATCTCCCCGACACACTCGATCCCTTACCTACCCCGCCCCCAACCGGGACGGACAAACAAGAAAGATCCACTCGAATGCTATTATGACAGATGATTAAATTATGCACACGAAATGACGAAGGAAGTTGTAACGATGAGATTGGGTTTTGATAAACAAATAGATCATCAGTCACATTTGGGAACTTCCTCTAATTTCTGGTGAATTAGTTTTACAATGATAATTAAAACCGTACTATGAATAAACAGAGAGAGAGAGAGAGAGAGAGAGAGAGAGAGAGAGAGAGAGGAATGTCAAAAATAGCTGACTGAACAGCACCAAGAAATAAAAATGCCTCGTAACACAAACAAAGAAAACAAACAGAATAGCACATACAGAGGAAGCCCACAAAACGCCGAGATTCTGGGAAAATAAAGAAAGTAAGTAAAACCAGAGATAATGAGACAACATATAAGGTAAACAAAATAAAAAGAAAACCTTCAAATGATGGGAGGAAGTGAAACACGACACCAATGCCAATAGAAAGAAATTTACATTAATAATCGGGAATGAAATACAGTGAAATTATAACAAATGAAGTGCATAAAATTTTAACAAATGAATTAAATCCGGTATGAAGCTACGTTAATTATTTAAGAATTACGTAAATGTTTCGTGAAACTCTTTATACCATTGAAAGTACTCAAGCCACGAATGAATCACAATTAACAACTAAAGGTTATTTTTCTAATTCAATGAGTGATTTTCTTGCAGAGCGATTTCAAAAGCTGTTATTTAACCAACAAACATCCACAGCAAAAAATACCACTGTGTGAAACAAAGCCTATTCACTCTAATTGGGAATGGTGGTTCACGATTGTTTACAAATACATCGCTTTGATTGTAGAGCTGCTTGGTTGGAGACTTGGTGGATAGGATCTTCAATGCACTTCGCTTTGTTACAAAAATCTCGATGTAAGGACAGATTTTTGTTTAAGAGTTTTTTAAAACAAAATCATAAAAAAGATAAGAAAAAACTCTAATATTTTGTACTAAAACTAAAATATAGTTTTAAACTTTTTATGTTACATTCATTCTCATATTTTTATGCGGGTTTTAAAAGACTTTTGAGACAAAAAACCACTCATCACATAGAAGTAAAAAAAAAAAAAAAAAAAAACCGCGGAGAGAAAATTTCGACTTCGTGTAAGCTCAAGTAAATGGATTTAAAGCCCAAAATAATGAATGAATGGCAAGTAAAGGGGCCTACGGCACAGACAAACATTGCATAAGCGAACGACGAAGTTATATAAAAACAAAAACGAGGTTTACAGCCGAGGACTGAAAGGCTACACCTAATCATATGCATTTACCCGAAAATGAAATTTCACAAAATCAGATATTAAACCTTATACCTCCAGAGTGAGATTTCGTCATTCAGGAGTGAAATCCCAAACCAGAAGTGAAATTTCACAAATGCATTAACAAGAGGTACTAGGGCTGCAAAACATAAAACAGCGATGAAATATAATACATCCTAGAATGATATTACTAAATACTGAAATAATATGACGTGAACGCAAAATGGAATGGCACAAACCACAAATGACATTTCACAGAACCAGGAATGAAATTCCACAAACGATAACTCAGGAGAAAAATGTCGAGATTTCATTGACTTG
>NC_087210.1:48427152-48449652 GCF_015104395.2 Macrobrachium nipponense | reverse complement strand
CTCTCAGATTTTGGAATTTATGTACGTAGATATAAGTTACAAAAAAAATCCTTAAGATCAGTTCACAATTATTTAACTTATTGCTTAGCATATACAAAAGAAACCCGTACTAGCTAATAATCATAACTCAACAGATATTACTACCTATTAGCTATCCACGTTTAAAATTCATTCCAGCAAATCGAAATCAATAGACCATCAGACAATATTATCTATTAGTTATCACACATCATGGGGGATTTATTGTGATTAGTTTTCAGATATATATCAGTGGCGAAAGTCCTTCCAACCATTCAGTTAAACAATGAACAAAGTTAGTTTATGAAGATTAATAGGAAAAAATATACCTATTAAGCTCTCGTCCACACGGTCGAACTTTGTCCAACAGACTTTGTTCGATGTGACGTCAGAAGCGGGAAAAGTCAGAACCTTATCCGCAGTTTCTCCGCTTCTGGCGTCACATCGAACAAAGTCTGTCGGGCAAAGTTCGACCGTGTGGACGGGGCTTTAGTCAGCACAGGTGAACAAGCTTCCCTACTAATCTGCTTTTAAAGCTAAACAGACATTTTTACCTTATAGTGTCAAAGGATTACTAGCTATTTGTTTTCAAAGACTGATGACAATCAGACCTACAATTCACTAAATTTCAGTGGTTCTCAACTATTTTTTGGCTCATGCATCCTTTCACCATATGCCAGAATGTCTTTCCCTCCCCAGCTCCCTTTCCAAAATTGTGTACCTCTAAAGATACTCCTTTCCGAGGTTGTGTGCTTTCCAAATGATATGCAACAAAATACTAACACAAACACAAAAGCTAGCGGAGAGAAAGACCAATGACCTCTCAGTAGTGCGGATCGATGCACACTGCGTTTTGTGTAGTCCAAGAGCCAGTTTGAGCCTGCCAATCTGTGATCACAATAGCCAGCCCTCCCCCCCCCCCCTCTGAAATTCCCCCTTGGTTGAGAACCACTGTACTAAAAAGCTTCTGTTGCTCCTATAAGCATAACGGCACAATCTTTGAAAGATCATCACCACAGTTTCATAGATTTCATGATAACATTTCATTACCATTCCACATCACATACTCACAGAATATGATATATAATTGTTGTAAATCATCCCCTGTATTGCAACGTACCTTAATCACTGAGATCATGCATGGCCTTGAGAGAATGGTGAGATTTGGTCGCTTGATGAAGGCTATGTTAACATGCTTATAGTGTATATATATATATATATATATATATATATATATATATATATATATATATATATATATATATATATATATATATATATATATATATATATATATATATATATATATATATATATATATGATATATATGATAATCACTTTAAGCACGGGATTCGTTTATCATAAATCACCATAGGTTGCGTGTATATATGATATATATATATATATATATATATATATATATATATATATATATATATTATATATCATACAGCCTTTCCACGTGAAGGGGTGGCTCCACGTAAACATCCGATAAATAGCCAAATATCTAAACCGATCGCTCGATCGGAGAAGTTAAGCAATGCCAGGTGGGTTCCCAATTGGCAAAGACCCCTCAGTCGACGTAGTATAATCCCTTTGATCCTCCAGGGGGTAGGCTTGGGCCTAGCAATCTTATTCATGATCACTAGCTAAAAACCGGAAGGCTATCACTTTCTGGTGCCAACCCTTCTGAAAGGAAAAAGGTGTTTGGTAAAAACACACGCACACCACATACTGTAATACATATATATATATATATAAATATATGTAATATATATATAATATCATAAATATATATATATATATATGTATATATATATAGTGTAATATATATATATATATATTATATAATATTATAGTATAAATGTCAGTCCTCATACACACTTACATACCTTGTCAAACCTAAAACCATTCCCCAAGTTAAAGGTTGCCACAGTGAATAAAAACACCACAGTCAGGGCCGAATTCATGATGCTGACTGCTGATTCATGGATAAACCACCAGCGTGCAAAACTTCCCCAGCTTCATCCCCCAGCAGAGAAGACTCATGAACACGTCATCAAATGCCCGTACAAACACCACATCATTTACCTGTGTCTTGTGTACACTCTTGTGTTACCTGGATATTAAGCCCTTTCTTTCACATATCTCTTTTACATCTCCTATCCAAGTTCCTTACTGGACGAAGGGGTTCCGTACTCAACTATCAATCTGGAAGCCAGAGTTCGTTTCCCACGGCAGCCAGCGCGGAAATAGAAGGAATTTATTTCTGGTGATTAGATATTCATTTCTCGATAAAATGCGGTTCGTATCACACAATGAGCTGTAGGTCCCGTTGCTAAGAAACCAATTGGTTCCTAGCCATGTTAAAAAATCTAAACCTTCGGGCCAGCCCTAGGAGAGCTGTTAATCAGCTCAGTGGTTTAGAAAACTAAGATATACTTACTTATATCTCCTATCCTAGACCCAGTCTTCCTGGCATTTTTCACCAACCCATCATCGTCTTACAGTTTCTTAATGAGCAAACTAATACCTGTACCAGTTAATTGCTTCTATTTTCACTGTCCATATTGGTACTATTTACTACTCCATCTACCCTCCGTTTGCAATCACTTTTATTCTCACATTAGTTTCTACAGTTTCTCCTCACTATCCTTAATCAGCAATGTGCCCACATGCTTTCTAATTCAGTGTCAAGAAGACTCCAGGACAGGAAGGAGAAGAAATTAGAGGGCGTCTGAGTCTGTCCTGAATGAAAGGACAGACTCAGACACCCCCTAATTTATTTATTTTAGTTTTTAGCATATGAACGCGTTAAAAAGGCCGCAACATAATTAGTAAGAATAATTTGAATTCGCCACTTGGTATTATTATTATTATTATTATTATTATTATTATTATTATTATTATTATTATTATCAAAGTCTTTTTTTTTTTCTTGGAGCGAATGGTCCTGAAAGTCGTTATTCTAAGTTGTTAATCGTCGAATTTGTTCAACAAGAAGGGTTTTGATTTTGATGGTAGTACTGTTATTTTTAGTAGCAGAAGTAGTATAATATAAAAACCCTCGTCAACGTGGATCCCCACCTGTCTGGAGCCACAGTGGCAACTGTGGCACGAGACAGGTGGGATTCCACTTTGACAATGGATGATATATTGTACTACTTCTACTTCTGTTAATTTAACTACTATAAATAACAGTACCACCAGCAAAATCAAAATCCTTCTTGTTGAACAAATCCGACGAATAACAACTTAGAGTAACGACTTTCAGGACCATCCGCTCCAAGAAAAAAATACTGTGATAATAATAATAATAATAATAATAATAATAATAATAATAATAATAATAATAATAATAATAATAATAATAATAATAAACGTACCCATAATCATGGGAGCACTAGGCACGATCCCAAGATCCCTGAAAAGTAATCTAGAAAAACTAGAGGCTGAAGTAGCTCCAGGACTCACGCAGAAGAGTGTGATCCTAGAAACGGCACACATAGTAAGAAAAGTGATGGACTCCTAAGGAAGCAGGATGCAACCCGGAATCCCACACTGTAAATAGCACCCAGTCGAATTGGAGGACTGTGATAGAGCAAAAAAAAAAAAAAAAAAAAAAAAAAAAAAAAAAATAATAATAATGGAGAAAACAAACCACAGTTATGTAAATGTACATATATGTACATTTACATAACTGGATTTGTTTCTCCCATTTGAAGACTCGTGCTATTATGAGGATTTTTTAATAATAATAATAATAATAATAATAATAATAAATAATAATAATAATAATAATAATAATAATAATAATGAGTGGAGAATTCAAATGCCTCTCACCAATTATCTTGCGGCCTTTTAACATGCTCATATGCTAAAAAAAAAAAATGCAAATAATCCGGGTATGAAGCTCGCAATTTAGAATACATACTGTAATGCATCTTGTAATGGCAATGAAAAATATCTCGCAAATTTAGAGGCTCAGCCCTGAACAAGAACGGTTATTTTTGTTCATAAAGCCTCAAGGCTTACAGGGCACATGTCCCAAAAGACGACAAAAAATACAAAAAGGACTCTACCGTTTTTTACTGTTCCATAGAAACTGATTTTTGTTGCTCTTTTTCCCTTACTCATAAAAAAGCACTGTGCACCATTCATTCAATCGACCCATTGTCTCCATTCCGTCCCACTCATGCTCATTCATTTGCAGACGTTGCCAGATCTGTGTAAAAAAAAGAAAGAAAAGAAAAAAACTCGTCATTCAATACTTAAATTCTACTTTTAACTACAAGGACGCGTTCATACGCACGCACGTACGTGCACAAGGGCGACAGTGCGTAAAACAAGTTTGGTAATGACATTGTCAAGAAGCATATGCTATTTCGACCTGCAAGCAGCAATGATAACAGTACCACAGCAGCGCCCCAAGGTCAGTAACTGGTGGCAACGGTGAATTTTGTGAGTGACGCTCATGCGCAACAGATAATGTTCGTTTAAGTAATGGAAATTTGAAAATTACGATTCTCCGCGTGAAAATTGTAAACTACAAAATTACATACACGCTAATGCAAATATATAAGCCCACGAACATGCCCATACATACCCACATGCATATACATACCTACTTACATATATATACATTTATGTATACGTATGTATACATGTATATGTGTATAGCTATAAATTTATAGAAATATACGTATATACTATGTGTGTATTAGTGTATTTAGACTTATGTACTTAGTTGTTCAAGGCCGAATTTGTGTCCCTGCTACACTGGCAGTCCTTAACTACACAAATCGACTGCAATGTAATGATATCATAACATTCCCAGGCGTTATATTGCAACATTTAAACGACGGTATATACTGAAAGTGACATAACTGACCGATAAAACACAGCCAACCAACTTAAGTGTGTGCGTGTGTGTGCGCGCACGCGTGAGAGAGAGAGAGAGAGAGAGAGAGAGAGAGAGAGAGAGAGAGAGAGAGAGAGAGAGATGCAGGCAGGCTTGTGTGCTTACATGTAAATTTCCCACCAAGCGTAAATAAGTCTTTAGCCCGGACGTATGCGGATGTTCGTTAGCGAGTGCGTGTGTGTGTTTGTTTTCCATTATTTGGGATAATTGCATCTGATAAGTTCAGCTATTAAGGTCGAGACGGTCCTCCACGGCATACCAGAACAAATAGTGAAATACTAATGGGCCTAATTCACGGGCCCAATTAACCCTAAAATGAATTTACTCGTAAGTTAAACGAATGCTTCCATGAGGGAAAATAACAAGGTCAGAATTCTCTGAAGTTTCAGGATTATTATTATTATTATTATTATTATTATTATTATTATTAGGTATTAGTATTGTATTATTAGCAAGTCCCAAATGACACTGAAGCGGGTGGCCCCAGAGCAATTCAAAACCAGCAGTCACTGCTACAGTCACTCATACGCATTATAAAAATGACCGGCGTAATCGCCCTCATTATCCTCGTTGCCGTTACGGTCAGGGTGCTTCTAAAAACGGCAATAAGGCCAGAGCGCTTCTGGATGGAATTCCATCCTGTGCGAGAAATATTATGTTTAAGCAAAGCAGCCTCATTTGAATTCCACTGGTGGATATGCAGTTTCAGCTCGAGGGACTTGCATAGGCCTTGTTACAATGGTTTTTAGTACTGGATACACAATAAGCTTTCATGCGTTGGTGAACACGGAGGGAATTTCGTTGCATTTTCTCACTTTCATTTTAGATTTAATGTCATTAATTATGTGTAACAGAACAGACACGAAAAGGAATAAAACAAATGAAATTATAAGGTGTACTGCCCGCATTAAAATTTGGATAATATTACTCGATAGAATTAATTAACAAAGTCCCTCCGTATTCACGTATGAATGAATCTTGACGTAGTTGTTGCTTGTCGAAATGAACAACAACAACAACAACAACAACAACAAAACAATGATATATTATTTCGCGACCACAACTTTTCGAAGGTTGATTCTTAATGACACTGGGAGTAGCCGCCGCCTGCCTCTGGATCTGACTCACGTCTCCCGATGGAACGTCGTGGGATAACGACCCTTGGGTCCCACAGTCCGAAGGACGCCAATAGATTGGCCTTCAGGAAAATAAATGACACCTGCGCTGCGGTAGGGCACAGTGAGTCTGCGAAGGTGAAAAAAAAAAAATATATATATATATACATTCACCGCCAAGGCTAAGTTACTTTTACAAGGTGTTATAGAGGACGTGATGAATATATTTTCACGTCAAAAAGGAACTTCGATGACGTCATGTCATACTTGTCAAATGATAGCTGGACTCGGGAAATCGTACGTCGAAGGTATGTAGTATAATAGCAATAATGATCAGTTATAAACAGACGCCTTGTGTTTGACAGCACAAACGTGTGCACATTAATGCGTTAGGTGTTCTCGCTGGCTGAATCAACTGCCAGAAAATTGTGGTATAATTATATATTAATATATATATTTATATATATAATATTAGTCTATGTCAATACTAATATAATAATTCTCAATAGATATCTATTATATAATATTTATATATAATATACTATATATATAATTATTATAGTATATCTATAATATAGTATATACACACACAATATGAAAAAACCGTATCGCGCTTCTAAGTAATCAGTAGAAGGAGCCACAGTAATATTCTAGTTTATAAAGAAGGAATATATTAGTATATTTATTTCAATGATTATAGCTTTCGTCCATCCTCTGTGGACTTGATCACTATATAACTGAGTAAGTGATCAAGTCCAAAGAAGGATGGACGAATGCTATAATCACTGTAAATATATTTCTACTAATATACTTAGTCTTGATAAACATGAATATTATCATAGATCCTTCTACTAATGTATATATATATATATATATATATATATATATATATATATATAAGCGAATACCACGGGAAATGATAGACAGGAATCCAAGCGCTTTCGTCTTTATTCAGACATCGTCAAGGAGCTACTAAAGTACAATCGGAGAGGAAGGCCTCAGGTACAAACAAGATCAGGAATACCAGATGGTTAATTATCAAAAGGGTAAAAATTAAAAGGGATAATCCAGGATTATTCGGATATCACAAGGTCACAAACTTAAACAGATTCTGACCCTAACCGAAATTACAAAGTATCTTTACAGTCCAAACATGTAAAAACTGAATATAATTAATTTTTGTTGCTTATATATTCTACAACTTTTTTCATTATGAAAGCATCAAGTTTTAAATAAACCTAAGACTATAATTTAGAACATTTCTATTATTTGACTTGATAAAACAAGATTCAATGATATTCCTTTTAACTCTGTCATTACATGGGGACTAAGGCTCTTGCTTGACCTCCAGTTAATAGGATGGTCTAAATCTCTCATATGTACAAATAATGCAATTCGATATTTGCCCAGTTATCACAGAATATTGATGTTGCTTAAGACGCTGTGAAAGAGATTTGCCAGTCTGTCCGTAATAGATTTTATCACACTTTTTGCAAGGAATTTCATATATGCAGCCTGGAAGATCTTTAGGAGAATTTTTGATTACTAAAACTCTTGACATTAATATTACTGAAAACAACATTTATGTTAAAAAGCTTTAAAATTCTAGGAATATCTCAAAAAAACCTTTCATCATAAGGTAATTTTAGAATGTTATGCTTACTAAATTCAAGTTTGTCATTAGTTGAATAAAATGTTTTTCTAGCTCTTTTCCATGCCACATCTACAAAAGTCCTTGGGTATTTAAGTTTTCAATGCAATATCATAAATAGTTTTAATTTCAGCGTCAATAAACTGCGGGCTACAGACACGTAAAAGCCCTTAGGAACATCCCAGAAAAAACAGAAGAATTTAACATTTTGATGGTGATTGGAGTAGTAATGAACAAAAGAGGCAATATTAGTTGATTTTCGAAAGACTGAAAAGGTGAAACATTTCTATCATTTCTATGGACAGTTACATCGAGAAAATTCAAATTACAATTTCTTTCTTCTCTACAGTAAATTTTATAGAAGGGACTAAATTTATTGAGATTATTAAGGAATTCCTGGAGGTTTTTCGTGAACTGGCCAAATACAGAATATATCATCCACGTATCTAAAACCAAATAACTTTTTGTTGGGGCAAAAATTCTTGGTAAGAGTTTTGTCTCAAAAAATTCCATGTAAATATTGCTAAGGACAGGGATAAGGGATTACCCATGGCCATGCCCAAACTTTTGTACAAAAAAATTCCCCATTAAAACAAAATTTACTATCTTTGATACATAACCTTATGAGACTAAATGAGATTTTCTACACTTAAGGGAATGTCATGACGCTCTAATTCCTCTTCCAAATATTCAAGTAAGTCATCTACAGGCACTTTTGTAAATAAAGAGACAACATCAAAACTAACCATATTAAAGTCATAATTCAAATTTAAACTATTCAATTTGTTTATAAAATCAACATTGTTTTTAACATTTCGTGTTAGAAATATTTCCTACCAAAGGAGTAAGAATTTTTACAAGCCATTTAGTTAAATATATATATATATATATATATATATATATATATAGATATATATATATAGTATAGATATATATATATATATATATATATATATATATATATATATATATACATACATACATACATATATATATATATATATATATATATATATATATATATATATATAATATATATATATATATATATATATATATATATATATATATATATATATATATATATATATATATATATATATATATATATATGTACTGCGAAATGTTTTGTGTTGAAACAGAATTCCATCTTATAACAAGATTCCATAAAAACGCCCAAAGGTAGAGAGTTAATTATATATATTTCAGAGAACAACTGTCTTTTTCGACAGTTGTTCTACTAAATATATAGCATTAAGTTTTCCACCCTGGGCTCCTTTTATCATATACACACACACACACACACACAACACATATATATATATATATATATATATAAAAAATATATATATAATTATATATAAATATTTATACAATATTTATATATATAATATATATATATATAATATTAATACAGTATAGTATCATTCGAGCTACAAATGTCCTTTAATATCTAATTCGCTCTACCTCGGATTTATATATTTTCATATATGTACCGAAGGGGAATTTTTAGTTGATAATAATTTCGTCCCCTCATGGGATCGAACCACCGTCCTCCAGTGGACGGGAACAAAATCAGGACGGACAGTGACGTTATCAAGTCGGCCAACTGATTTCGTTCCCGTCCACTGGACGGTGGTTCGATCCCATGAGGGGACGAAATTATTATCAACATAAAAATTCCCCTTCGGTACATATATGAAAATTATCAATTCCGAGGTGGAGCGAATTAGATATTAAAGAACATTTGTAGCTCGAATGATATATATGAATCACGGTGATGTGATAATTAATTTATCTATCTATACATATATATATATATATATATCTATATATATATAGTATATATATATATATATATTCTAACAACAAGAAAACAAACGGACGTGGGCAGGACATATAAGAGAATGTCAGATAATAGATGGACGAAACGAATAACAGAATGGGTCCTTAGAGATTGCAAACGAAGCAGGGGAAGGAAGAGAAAACGATGGATTGACGAGCTAAGAAAGTTTGCTGGTATAGAATGGCATAGAAAGACCATAAACAGACGAGAGTGGAAGAACATGTCTGAGGCCTTTGTCCTGACATAAATGCATACGAAAAGTAAACCTCAGAAAGATATGTATGTATTGCGTGTGCATGTTAAGGGCGCATAAATCTATCACCTCAGCTGTTTATACAACCATGTTAGCAAGCAATTGGAGGAGGAAACCGCAGAGCTTCCGTAATGTCGGTTCCAACAAGAAATGCAATTAATGACAGCTATATATCTTCAAAACTTTGTCCCGTAATTGTTTGAAGTCTTCATATAGTTAATAATACAATATTGTTACCTCATATCCTGGAGCATAGTCTGCATTAGGTATTAGTAAATGGGGCATGGTCTGTACTAGTAAATGTGGAAAACACCAACGCAAAACTAAGTCAAGTGAAACGGTAATGATGTTTCCTGTCACCATGGGAACTTGATCGAGTTACGGATGATTTGTGAAGTTGCAGCTCTGTGACGGAAAAAGAGAGAAGACGAGAAGAGATGATATCACTCAACTTCCTTAAAGAAGGAAAGATAACGACATCTGATAGAGAGAGTGAAATTACTATGAATGGATTCACAGCCAGGAATTGTTTTCTTAATGAAACATACAGGGACACCCACCAAACACACATACACACACACACTATATTATATATACTATATATATATATATATATATATATATATATAGAAATATATATATATATAATTATATATATATATATATATATATATTATAATATATCTATATATCGTCAATAAAATATTTTAATGATAATAACAAAATGGTTTGGAGTCCTAGTAACAAGCTATATATATATATTATATATATATATATATATAATATATATATATATACATACGAGCTACAAATGGTCCTTTAATATCTAATTCGTTCTACCTCGGAATTGATGTATTTTCATATATGTAGCGAAGGGGAATTTTTTAGTCGATAATAATTTCGTCCCCTCATGGGATATATATATATATATATATATATATATATATATATATATAATATATATATATATAGTATATATATATATATATATCCTGCTAGGATGTGACCAACGACAGACAACTAACTACCAGCTACATAGAGTGCAATAAAGTAAGATTGTGAAGAAAGGGATAAAAGGGAATAACAATGTATCTACGAGGTCTTTTGTTGCTAGGACTGGAAACCATTTTGTTATTAGCATTAAAATATTTTATTGAGGATAAAACGATAAACCAGAGGAAGTTATAAAGTCAACCACTGGAACAGAGGACAGGGAGACATTTAATTTCAGTAACTACGCGATGATCTCAGTTACATACAAATACTAGGTTAACCAACCACTTTATAAGTTTCTGAAAATAAAACTATTGTGTCGCTTTGTCTGCCCGCCCACTTATTTCTGTCCGCCCTTAGATCTTAAAAACTACTTAAGCTAGAGGGCTGTAAATCGGTATGTTGATCATCCACCCGCCAATCATCAAATATACCGAATTGCAGCCCTCTAGCCTCAGTACTTTTTATTTTATTTAATGTTAAATTTAGCCATAATCGCGCGTCTGGCAAGGATATAGGCCAGGTCACCACCGGGCCACGGTTAAAGTTTCATGGGCCGCGGCTCATACAGCATTATACCAAGCCCACCGAAAAGTCGATCTATTTTCGGAGGATTATGATGTAAAGAAAACAATGCCCTCTTAACTTCTTGAATTCTGTGGTTTTTTTTTTTTCTTATACGCTTGTCACTACAAAGCCTGAAGATGTAAGTTCAAAGAAATTTTTGAAGGAACTGTGATGCCCGGTATCGGGAAACGAACCCAAGTCCCATAATCACAAAGAGGTCACGTTGTCGACCTGACCACAAGCACGTGACGTCTTTGTGGTTATGGGACCTGGGTTCGTTTCCCGGAACCGGACATCATAATTCCTCCAAAAATATCTTTGAACTTGGATCTTCAGGCTTTGTCGTGACAAGCATATAAAAAAAAGAGCAAAGAATTCAAGAAGTTAAGAGGGCATTGTGGCTATTACAGATGCATGTATCTGGTAAAAAAGTGACCAGTAGATTCTGCATATATTTATAATTGTATATACATATATACATATAAACACACACAACACACATATATATATATATATATATAAATATATACTATATATATATATATATATATATATATATATATATATATATATATATATATATATATATGCATTAAGCTACAAATGGCCATTAATATCCAATTCGCTCTACCTAGGAATTAATATATTTTCATATACGTTAACCGAAGGGGAATTTTTTAGTTGATAATAATTTCATCCTCTCGTGGATTCGAACCAAACTTCAAGTTATTATCAACTAAAAAATTCCCCTTCGGTCAACGTATATGAAAATATATTAATTCCGAGGTAGAGCGATTTGGATATTAAAGGACATTTGTAGCTTAATGCATGTAGTATATGAATCACGGTGATGAGATAAGAATTCGTACACACACACATACACACATATATATATCTATATATGTGTGTGTCTGTGTGTGTCTGTGCGAATATCACACAGACATTTCTCTTATTAATTTAAATTATTGGAAAGAATGTTTACTTTTTTATTTGTGTGAGAATTTACACAGCGGTATTAAGAACCGCAAGTTTAAGTTATTGATTTTATTTCTAATCCACAGATAATCCGTCAAAAAAGTTTTAATTAAATCTGTCCTTTTCAAAAGGAAATAAATTTGGTATCCAACGGCCTCCCTGGCCAAGGTTAACTGCACAGTTATGTACTATAAAATGGCGTGACATGTCTGAAGCCCAATCGTAGGTTAGCAATGAGAATCCTGTAATGAGGTCGTTTCATATTCAATCTTCTGAGTGACATTTATGCGAAAACTCAAAACATGAGAGAGAGAAGAGGGATGAGGAAGGAGAGACGATGAGAGAGAGAGAGGGGAGGATGAGAGGACGAGAGAGAGAAGGACGAGAGAGAGAGAGAGAGAGAGAGAGAGAATTTATGCCAAAGGCCAAGCACTGGTACCTATAAGGTCAATCAGTGTTGAAATGGAAATTGACAGTGAGAAGGTTTGAAAGGTTAACAGAGGAGGAACCTCAAAGCAGTTCCACTATGAATCAACTGTTAGGAGAGGGTGGAAAGTAATATGGAAGAAAGACAATATGAAAGGGGTTGCAGCTAGGGGCCGAAGACACGCTGCAAAGAACCGTAAGTAAAGCGTACAGTGCACCGCATGAGGTGAACTGACGGCACTAACCCCCTACGAGAGAGAGAGAGAGAGAGAGAGAGAGAGAGAGAGGGAGTCAAACCATCCTATACCAACATACGTCCTTATAAATATCGAGTTGATAAGTTTAAATATTTATCTAAAACCCGCTGAATAAGTCATGTAATCCTTTGGGTTAGCAAAATCGTCAGCGTCAATAAACTATTTCCATGGAATTATGTGACTCTTTCAGTATTTCCAGAAAAAAAAAATACAAACGGTCACGACCTGCATTAATAATCCAGAATACCTATGAATATCATGAGAGATACACAACGAGTAATTTTCTCTACATCTTACAAGTTAATGATTTAATACACTCATATAATAATAATAATAATAATAATAATAATAATAATAATAATAATAATAATAATACATATATTAAATCTTTGCGAATAAGTCTCCAGAATTCTTTATGGTACGATCTGGAGCAGCCATGCGTGGAGAGGGTACCAAATTTAGCTTCCACGTAGAGGAGGAAAAAGAAGACAATTTAGCCTCCAAATAGAAGTAGAAGAAGAAGAAGAAGAAGACGAAGGCGAAGAAGAAACAAGGTCGATGAACATTTCACCAAGATTTTAAAACGAATTATCATACAGATTTCGTGTCTTCCCCTATTCACTTTTACGTGGCCGTGGAAACGGTCTTTTATTATTTTAGTTGATCAAGTGGTGATCCTTGTATCGTTTTTAAAATTCATTTTAAGCAGGAAACGAGAAGTGAAAAAAAGATCCTACACGGCTTCTTCAAAAAAAAAAAAAAAAAACAGAACAGGGATATTAATGGGTATTTTTTCTCAAGTGGTTGATTGACTTTAGCCCCATATCGGTGTCAGAACAAGGCAGGCCATTAGCACTGAAAGAAAAAGGACGAGGAAAAAAATATCACTATTAACTCTCTTGTTTCGAGTTAAAAATAAGATCAGCCGCCGGACAAATTAACAGTTTACAATATTCTAGTGTAACGGTGGTACTTAGATACATCGTTAGTTTTAAATTACGCGTATGAATGTTTTTCGTCCATTGGGGAACTGGGTATTATAAGTGCGTTTACTTTTCTAAGATCGTTGTGGTGTGGCTTGTACAGATGTCATACGATGCCAATTTTCATGTTATGGTAATCAAATTAGCTTCATGTAGTCTATTGAAATAGTTTTCATTTCTTGAAACGTGGTTCTTTGTTTCCATAAAATATTTTGAATATATCTTATTTCGTATATTCTTCGTTAAAACCTCAGTTTCAGTAATGAAAAAGAAGATATGGCATCCCCGGCGATACCAGATGGGAGTTTAGGGGACCAATGATTTTTAAGAGGATTTAAAAGGTCATGGTCAATATCATTAAAGGATACTCGCACTCGATCAGCCCAGTGACTCCCGCAATCGCCTTCAACCACCACCTGAGGCCAAGGAAATAGTCTATGTCCTGAAATACTTCATTTTATAAAAATAACATGATGGTCCTGTAACTTATGTTTCGAAGGGTATCCAGAGAACATCTGAAGCAACAAAAGTGTCAGAAATGACTATTCGTAGACTTAACAAGGAAGGTAGAGAGACGGGAAATATAGTGGAATCTCCAGTGTTTCAAAAAAGAAAGAGAAAGTGAGTCCTGTGACTGACTTGGATGATTTTGATAAAAATGTTCTGCGAATAAGGAATGAGTGGATGTCTTTTCTTAAAAAGTGAACCAAGCAAAACAAGATAGTGAAGGCCAAACACCGGAGCCAACAGGCCATTCAGCGCATCTATAATTATAGAAAGAGAAAGGAATAACTAAATAGAATCTGAAATAAAAAAAAAAAAGTTAACAGGGAAGAAGCAAACCTTTTCCCTCGACCCCCAAGCGAATCCTCATAAGAAACGCACTTATAGTAACATCAGTCATGATCATTCAACTACGTATAGCCATCTATCATGATAACTGGGGGTGGATTTCTTTAAAAATTTTAGTTATAAAGGTATATACTGTTACAATTAACATTAATTATGAAAATAAACTAAACTTTCAAGGTGAGGAAGTTAATTTGCAGAGGGGTGCGACTTTTTTTGGGATAAATCGAAAGATTTCGTATTAAGTGCTGTATTGCTGGTGGCTTCTCGTTATTACAGTTACTTTAGGGTAAATTTAACCATAATGGTAGTAACAACAAAATATACATAATATATAATAATTATGACGTATGTATAACTGTATTAACAACACTATCAGAATAAAAATAACAATGATAATGACAACCAATATGTACAATAACATTGACAATAATAATTTAATATACGAATTCGTATACACAGAAAATTCTTTTATTTCTTGTCAGGTTCTTCACTTGAGACTGTTCTTCTATACCAAACCTGGCTATTAACTTGTAACTTGGTCGAAAAATGGCTCTTGTAAGGCAATATTAAGGTGAACTGAAGTGAAAAAGGAAACAAAAACTTAGTATAAAAAAATACATAAATAAAGAAATAAAAGTCAAGCCTGACTGACACCGCACTAAAAAACAGAACCATTAAGAATCCATTCACCTAAGTAATAAACGACACATCTCTTTATTACATTGAATTCGTTTGTTTTTATCGATTGTTCTTTCAGCTTTGCAGGGTACAATTACGCAACGCACAAAGGCACCTGTCAGCAATTGCAAAACTGTTTCATTAATAACAGTAAGAACCACTTTATCAATTAGGGTAGATAATACTTAATTTTCTTATCTATATTACACTACAGAAATTAGTGAGAGGTTTCCTTAAAAAATCCATCGAGAATTTTCGCAATATGCAAATATCATTTGAGCGGTTAA
The DNA here is from genome assembly GCF_015104395.2 of Macrobrachium nipponense. Taxonomy (NCBI): domain Eukaryota; kingdom Metazoa; phylum Arthropoda; class Malacostraca; order Decapoda; family Palaemonidae; genus Macrobrachium; species Macrobrachium nipponense. Next base: position 48,433,829 of record NC_087210.1, on the reverse strand, counting down.
CTGCTTAATCTTGTATTTATGAAAGCAATCCAAACCAGGACTCTGCATCTGAACAGATTTATTAGACGGTTAAATTTTAATGTGTTTCGTATAATTTATGATACTCTGCTGTATCAAAATAATAACTTAGATCTAAATTCTCTCTAAAATCCAATAAACTACAAACACTTTGGGATTATACACGAGGAAGACTAAACCGAAAGCAACTTTACCTTTAATATATAATTATAATATATATATATTATTGTATATATATATATATATATATATATATATATATATATCTATATATATATACATATATATATATACATATATATATATATATATATATATTATATATATATATATATATATATATAATATATATATATACACATGTTCTTGGACGTTTACTAAATGAATATGCATTACGGTAATTATATATCCACTGTACCTGCAAAACTCTAGTTTTCCAGACCAACATTACGTGTTTGCTCTTAAGTAAAGATTAAGCACAGAGTTTGAACCCATCAGAAATTAAGTTCATGTCTTACGGTTGGTTCCTTCATTGTTCAAAGACTCTAAACCTATCATTGTTTGGCAGAAATTTTTCGAGTTAAGTATCCGAATGAGATACTGCAAGGTTAAACCTTCAAAGGTAAGTCTAAGTACAGCTAAATTCCTAAAGATGATTATTTGAATAAGTACCTGCAAGGCTAAAATTCTCAGGGGAGAGTGTCTGAAGGAATCAAGTGATATCTAAAGGAATTGATATGCCTGAATGAATTAGCACAAGGTTAATGTCTTGCAGAATAGCGTCTGGAGAACTGCAGGCGAAACCAGAATGTTAAGGATATAAATCTGAGGAAATTCTCGGAAGGTTAAATTCAAATGTCTCAAGAAAGCACTTTAAGATTCAAATCTTGGGGATTTACTAGGTTAAAATTCTTAGGAATAATGTCATATTCCTCACCTGCGAAAACAAGCCTAAATTTCTTCTGAATAAAGACATATTACTGAGAGAGAGAGAGAGAGAGAGAGAGAGAGAGAGAGAGAGAGAGAGAGAGAGAGAGCTAGGGCTTCCTTTAATCCAACTACCATCCCCTCATAATATTCTAAACATTAATCAGCGCAGTTTTATATAACTTCTGCATGAAACTAAAAGATGACTGAGGAGTCAGTCACAGGGCCTTCCAACCAAAGGGAATCTCCACACAAACATTCCATCACCCCAATGTTGCTTTCCATGAAGTTAAAGACGATCGTAGGCTAGAACTTGTAGTAGATATCCGACTCTTATGATATTAAGGGAGAATGACTTAAAAGTTTGATTATATTTAATCACAAGTTGGCTGCATTAATAGATTTAGATCAGCTGTTAGATTTGACTGAACTTATACTGACTCTTTTCTTGATTTGAGCTAGTTTTCCTTACAATGATATCATCACTAGTCATTTGCATTTGTAGTCAGTCCAAGCAACTGATGAAGGTGTAGCAATCTTGTAAGGGTACATTATCACCACTGTCAAACTTGTCGTAAACATAAGTTGGCAACTTATCGCACACAAATCACAAACAGGTTGAATAAAAGTTAATGACCTAATGGTTGTCCTATGGTTCATATGTTATTCCAGCACTGACCCGAGATTCGCCCTCCACTTACAGTCAATGACTTGTTTTAACCTTTGTGTGAGTTACTGAGACGAATTTACGGCGTGTTCTACTGTACCGTGGACGCAGCCTAACCATTTCGGAAACGGCAAAAGAACAATTGAAAGCTTTAAACTATTAGAAATAGAAAATATTTTTGTTCATAACAAAAGAGGGTAACATAATAGTGTCCTTAGCGGATATGTGAATAGAAAATGTTTCTTAAAACTTAGATGGAACTTATGAAACTTTCATTACACAGTAATAGTAATATTATTATTATATTATTTCAGTAGATGAAACCTATTCACATGGAAAAAGCACACAGGGGCCAATGACTTGAAATTCAAGCTTCCAAAGCATGTTGGTTGCAGTCTCCCACCGCAGACCCCACACGGCAGCAGTAACTGATTATGATACAGAGCCAGCGATTTTTCAGCACCTTGGGGGAGGCGCAAAACCGCGACATATGATGGCATACCACGACATTAACCACTACACCCAATGTTGTATCGATCAGTTGAAGCTTATACAACGTTTCAAGTTTTCTTTACAAGTCAACACAACTGAAGATGTAAAGAACTCCTTCAGCATCAGTCACATTACAATGTTCCTCAGAAGAGTTATTAAATACTGACCTTCGAAGTGTTTTGGTCCACTATATCAACGGCACAAGTATGATTTTATTCGTTCAGAGATGCAATAGAAAATAATTTTATGAACATGCTAAGGTTTACAAAATGGGGTGACACACACGCACACACACACATATATATATATGTATGTATGTATGTATGTATATATATATATATATATATATATATCCCCAGAGAGAGAGAGAGAGAGAGAGAGAGAGAGAGAGAGAGTGTGTGCAAGTTGATATGTCTACACATGATGTATTTACTCAGGGGTGGCTACAGGGAAGAAAATAAACAATGAGTTTGTTTAATTCATTTGTTAGCGGAAGTTTAGCTAAAATCAGTGCATGATGCAAATTAAATGGAATGAAACGAAACCTTACCATAGACACTGTTTCTTTAATTACATTCAACTCATTCTAAATTCTAGGTATCATTCTTGAAAGCAAATTCAATTTTGAGAAACATATGCGATCTATCTAGATTAATTGCAATAAAATGGTATACTGGGAAACCTTTCATTTCTTGGAATTATTGGACAAAAACTGACTTTCATTAAAGTTTTTTTTACTGATCTTATTATTAACCTCTGGCACCGTCTTTTAATTAGTCCACTGAGCATGATGTATAAAATATTTCAGGATTCTTACTGTAATTTGCGGTCGATCTCCCCAGACGTAATTTCTAACATTCTTCTCTTTCCTTATGTCATGTTCAATACTGCGCAGTTTTCCAGAAGTTTTATTCCTGTTGTGATCACTTGTGAGTGATCGTCCTTATCCTAGTATTATAGATGCACACTCAGATGATCAAACTTGGTACATATATTGTCTTGATATGCAGGCTGACATAACTCCGAATTTTCTTGTTACTTGTCTTACTTGTTTTATTTTGTGTTTTCTTATGATACGTTTCATTTTCTGTACATCTCTCTTATAGTTTATCATTTGCTTCAACAGTTTCCCTTCCGTTCTTGATTCCTCTCCCCGTTGGGACCTTGGCACACACACATGTATATATATGGTGTTAAGTATGTATAAACATACATGTATGAAGCAGATAATGATGCAGAGGTTTCTGCAGTGGCGAATCATTCATGATTTATCAATTAAGGGACGAAAGGCCCGGTGTCTCGTTTCTTATGAAGCCGCCCTCTTTTTGGGGAAACGGGTCATTAATGAAAAATATAAGTATAAATACAGGTATATATATATATATATATATATATTATATAATATATATTATATGTGTTTATATCATATATATGAGGACAATAGCACACTCACCCTTTCAAAACTTAAATAGTTAAAGACAACTGTATAAAAAAAAAATCTTGGTTATGGAAGCATGAGTAGCTGATTGACTGAAAAGACACGGTTCACTGCTCTTGTCTCCTACTAATGATCGTATTAGACATTTTTTTCAAGAATCCCCCCCACCCTCCCCACACACACACTGCACCCATGTGTACATAAGGGTACACGGTAGTTACACATGTTCGCAAATACATTGAAGGGCATAAAAAAAAGCCTACACACACACACACACACACACACTAGGGTACACCTGAGGTGCGTACTTATTTACAAAAACACTTGATATAAATGCTCAACAACACTGATATAACAATCATCGCAACTGACATTTGGATAAAGTTGAGAGGATGGTCCGTCTTTTTCGGTAGTCAGAGTCCAGAGGTCCACACTTGTTCCCTTGGGCAAGGCCTCGTGCTGGCACAAGGCCGGCTTTATCTACACCACCAAACAAACCGACGCGGAGGCCACACGAATTTTTTGTGGGCGTTTGTGGGATATTAAAAATCATTGATGGCTTGAAATGCTAACAAAAACGTAAAGAATATCTAACGGAAAATGATTATTTTTAACTAAACATTTCTAAATGTACATTACCTGTTTTGTCATGATTTAATGTCCATTAATCCTTATCATTGTTTATGTTGAAATTCATAACGATGCGTTATGATCTCGAAAATTTGGAAAAAAAAAACTACAATACAAAATTTCGCTTACATAATGATCTCTTTTTAATTATCAAACACCTACGTAATATAAAGAAATAGTAACTCTTTGCGATCGGGAATGTTAATTGAATAATTATTAATCCTTCAAAGTTATCGTAGCAAATGAGTGACTGCGTCCTTCTGTCAGTACGTTGACTGTTATTGCTGTCCTCCATTTGCAACCACAAGGGCCATCTTCTTCAATGTTAATGCCGTATTCGTACGGATACAAGGTTTCTATAAATGCTAATGCACCGTGTTACTGGCGCACAGGAGAGAGAGAGAGAGAGAGAGAGAGAGAGAGAGAAGAGAGAGAGAGAGAGAATCGGTTTCGAACTTCAACTATTGAAAAAAAGTGAGTACATACGGTATCTGTTAAAATAATCACTAAAGAAAAAAAATGTGTAATTCAAACAAGAATGAAGTTTTAATAAAAAGGATATATCAGAATCTATTCACTTTAGAAGAAGTCCATACGTCTTACACTTGAGCCGTGAGTTTTTTATCGGATCTATTCGGCAATATAAAATTCCTCACACTTATATAGTATGTACTTTAACCATGCTTTAATTCTATTTGGTCGATGCAGCATCAGCATAACTTACCTGGCTGAGGGTGTTCAAAACCGTTCACAACCCCAAAATCCAAAATTACGTGCAACATGTATTTTAACTGAAAGAAAATGTCATGCAGCATTGTAAGGTTAAATGTATCCTGCTGAGTTTGCGGTTTTGTGATTAAAATCGTAAAGGTAAATCCGGATCGATAAAGCATAATAATAAATAGCCAATTAAGGAATCACTTCACCAGCGGAATCCGAGGGTAAAATGCCTTCCCGAAAGTATTCAATCAAATACAGCAAAAAAGCCTTAATAGATAACTATATGATATATACTGTCAATAATCGCATGCACTGCTGACTCTAGATGCTATCTCGCGTCCCAACTAAATCATTAAACCGCAAATAATCACTATCGTGGATGTTACCAGACTCAATAACCCGACTTGAGAAAAAATTGTGAAAAAAAACCAGTAAATAAAGCAAAATCGAAGGAAGATCAACCACAATTAACGACAACCAACCACACACGCCAAGCGCCTTTGCAACCACAACTGCCAACCACGCTGATAGAACTCCTATCATCATCTGAAACTATCATCATCTGTCGTTAATAATGGCTTACGCTGGATGCTAAAGATACCGCATGTATTTTTTTCACTGGCTCCTTTCAAGACACAAGGGCTGGACTTCGATGTTTAAAATGTTTACTTATATCATTTTGACGATACTTGTGAACAAGTCCTTCGTTCTCTCTCTCTCTCTCTCTCTCTCTCTCTCTCTCTCTCTCTCTCTCTTACATGCCAATAAGTATGCACACTTCCTTCGTCTGCGATGCCATGAATGTCAACATAAACGCTTATAATACTTTTCTACGCTTAGCGTGTGGAAGAGGACTGAATGGACAAGGAGGAATTACCATTGGAGTAGTTTCACTCCTACTACTGTTACTCCTGTCCATCATCAAGAACGTTAATTGCAGTAACGGCTATGAAATTCTCAAATATAAAATCGTCTGAAAACCGAATCACTGTAAATTATTCAAGAACGTGGAAAGATCACATAACGTTAAGCAATTGGCATCTGAGTATCTGTTCACCCCCATAGATGTTTATAAGCTCCTCGGGTCAAAAGTATCGGATAAAGGGCATTCATCGACCTAAATGACAATAAAAAATACTTATGTAAAACAACAGAGCGAACTAAAACAACTTACAAGAGTTTAAAAATTAGGACAGTTTACTGAATACTGAAAAATAGGAAAACAATAGACCTGTATTAAACTCCCACAAAACTGTAAGTCAGTCACATTCTGAAGACCTTGATGGGACAATGAAATACAAGGATAACAACGCTCTTATGAGATCACCTAGAAAAAAAAATATGTAGGATACTCCCGGGAAATGATAAAACGGAAGCAGACATTGAAAACATAAAGTAATCTATGTCCTGAGAACATCAAAAAATAAATAAAGCAATATTGCAGTTTTAACCTTGAAAAAAAATAATATTTGGAATAAAAAAAAGTGAGAAATACGTATATTGAGAATATTAAAAAAAGACAGTAACATTAACGATGCAGAACTTTACAAAACACTTAATTTATTAAAGATATAACTAATACCACAAAAAAAAACAAGCAAACAAACGAGAGAACATTTAAAGGGAACAACAACACTAAACCGGTACAGCACTTCGGGGAAGAGCAGCAATAAAAGAAGGGGCATTAATTACATCGACGCTGTATTCCACGACCGAACCGTCGGTCGATGCAATTTGGTCCTTCGAGAACTTTTAAGGGGATCCTCAAGGTAAGCTCTGACGCGC
>NC_087210.1:48409652-48422152 GCF_015104395.2 Macrobrachium nipponense | reverse complement strand
GAATCCCGCAGCCGCCAAACAATTGCAATGTATCGAGGGTCTCACCATGATTAAAAAGCCTTGAAATTCCTCTCTGTGCAATTGGCGGTGAGGTATTTTCCGTCCAAAATTGAACCTGGAGATGAGGGTTGGGAGTAAATTAACCAAGATGTTCCCTCAAGGTCTTTGCGGTTTATAAACGTCACTCAAAGTATCCCATAATGACAATCTGTTTACACAAAATGAATACCTCAATAAATATTAATGGGCGCCTGCGAGCGCCATTAGTAACAAAAGATGCGTTCCTTATCAGTGCCAGATATTTCGGCGTCGATTCACTTAGCGGCCGACGTGACGGCTGCTGCTGCTGCACCAAGATCCGGGTAATACTAATAAATGAGACGTTTCGGGTTGGCTTATGCTTAATATTTCTTCATCACTTTGATGGTCTGGTTCCTCGGTAAATGATGAGACGGAATATGTCTCACTGGATGGGTACAGGGGCGACCGCAGAAAAAAAAAAAAAAAAAGTGATTTTTTCCTGGCGTTGGTAGATGCGTACAAGAGCTAAAATCAGTTTTGACGGTTGCAAATGCTTCTTAATGGCGGAACCGCCTTACATAACGGCCAGGGACGAAAATCTCTCTCACACACATATGTAATGCATATGTCGTAAATACATCATGTCCGTAAGTCTCTGCGCGAGTGTATGCATTTATGTTTACATATCACACTTGTGATTCCAAATTCCCCTTAAACCTCGGTTTGTCCGATCATTACGTAATGCTATGCCGTACCCAAGAGGGAAAAAAATTTGTAGTTACATAACGTCTCCTTTCATACGTATCGCGTAGGATGAATCTTAAGTTCTGAACGAAATCATAAAAACCTAGTTTTTCCTCGTGTAGAAAAATTATATAGATATATTATATATATAATATATATATATATATATATATATATATATATATATATATATATATGAGTAAATAGCCCTTACTTTAATTTTATAATGTAAATATATAATCTTAGGTACTCAAGATGAAATCGGGAGGTTTTGAAACATGTTTACGGAAATAAATAATAGAACACTTAAGGAATTTCATTCAAGGTGAAATATTTTTACCTACTGTAGGTACCCTGTCCCTGAGGAATTACGGAAACTACATAGATGCAATGAAAGCATTTACAAGAAGACTGTGCGTAGCAAATGGTCGAGGGAATTTAACACCATATGCCTTAAAGAAAATATGCTACCTAACTACTCCAGAATATATATCTATATATATATATATATTATATATATATATATCTATATATATATATATATATATATATATATATATATATACACACACATATATATATATATATATATATATATATAATATATATATATGTATGTGTGTGTGTGTGTGTGTGTGTGTGTTTGTGTGTGCGTGCGTGGTATGTGTACGTAACATACCATCTCCTGTACATTTTAATACGGAAAAAATCAATAGCACTTCATGTATATTCATTTATTGACATCAGAAAAAACGTGAGCACTTATTTTTTTTTTTTTTTTTTTTGTAAAGAAATGTCTCACCAGCAGTTTCCGACGACCATAACACCTTCCCTAACCCACCCAAAGGTGGCCATCACCTCTACCCCCAAAAGACTACTCGTACCTCCACTCTTTTCATCGCGTACACGCACCCATTCATTCCTCTTTTGCTGGGATGAATAAGAGATAAAAATGGCAGAGAGAGGGTCCGGGTAACTTCACATGCAGCTGTTGTATTTTTCGGGCCATTTTTGCAACAGGTTCAAAAGGGCCAGCCTCTATCTTTTCACAGGGCGGCGCCGTTACTAGGAGAGATGGCAGTGACTCCGGGGAGAGGGAAAGGGGTGGTGTGGGTGGGGGGTGGGGTGGGTGGGGGTGGGGGATAGGTTTAGGAAAGGCATAACAGCTGAAATTTCAGAAGTGATTTCCTGTCTGCAGCCTACTTTTCATGGCATTTTTTTCTTCATTCGAGATGATTTAGGTGGAAACAGAATACATATGGAGCTCAGTTTCACTAACCTTCGGTAGATGTATGCTTTTATTTTTCATCTTCTTTCTTTCAAACTGAGTAACTTTTATTTCTTAAAATCTATCGGATGTACCCTGCCAAAAATATCACTTGATTTTTTTCATTTGAGCCTTTTGAATTTAGTACGCTAACATATGCGAGGCTTTTCAGTTTTTCTAAACCTTGGTTATTCCTTTAAACACGAAACCCTTAACCGTATTCCTTAGTTTACTTTTACGCATTTACATTTTACTTCATTCCTGGCCATGGTTCAGTTTTCATCCTCACGAATACTTAATTAACGGTGCTTACTTCAATAAACGATCCGCTTTTCATTTCATTTGCACACACGTGCTGGTTCTCGTGTGTCAGAGGGCATTCTCCCGCTCGTGTGCTCTTCCTCCATGCTCCAACCTTGGAGGAATAAACCATTTTCCTCCTTTGCTCCAACGAGGACAATCCGTCCTGTATGTTCTGAGCAGAACCAACACACTTGGCTACATATCATCCACGTTGAATATCAGAGGGTAATGAAGTTCTGGCAATCAACTGCAACGTTTGCTTTAGCTATTTTTCTTCTCATGACTGGATTAATAACAAAAACCTAGTGGCATGGCAGCATGGTATTCCACAACAACATTGCATTCCTTTAGAAGAAGCTGCGATAAAACAAAATTCAGAAACATTCAAACATCATGTACACTTTCAAGTTAAAACTGATTTTGTCAACATTCCATTTTCATGGTATTTAGTTCCACCAGGTTTTTTTTTTTTTACGATCAACTGAAGTTGAACGTTGTTGTAAGAGCAATGGTTTAAATGTACAAAACTAACGTAACTGGGTTATCAAAGACGAAATTCATTGCAACCAATCAGTGATTTTATTTTAATGAAAAAGATTCATGTATCTATTTGGTTACGCACGATAATATCAACAAGGAAAATTCGTCGATGCTGACACGAAAATAAAGTAACTCTGTCACTGCGTACCATCGATAACCCGATTAGCTTCAACTCCATTAAAATGCGCGCATCAAAAGTCCTATTATTAGTACAATAAAGGCCCTGGGAGGGAGGGAATAAAGCTCCTTACTGGGCTCAGTGCGAAGATGACATCAGTTCAGAAGTAAGGAAACGATGCGCTGACAAACACTGAACAACGAAAAAAGAAAAAAAAGAGGCTGATGTATGTGAGATACCCCTACCATTCTATAACATTATCTTTGCTTAGACCAATGGACAGAGGGAAATCGATACTCTAATCTGCTCGATGAAAATAAGGAAATGAGGAAAGGAGACAGCAAAAAAAAAAAAAAAACAAAAAAAAAAAACAGCGTCGCTTTATTTAAAAAAATGGATATCATGGGACTCGACGAAAATAAGTGGGTAAATCACTTCATGTCTGGATGGCGAAGAAATTGGAGCCTTGCCCTTTTCCAAGAAACATGGAAAAAGATGACATGGCAGGTGTTACGAGGCCACCTTAGAGGATGAATGAATGCATGAGTCATGAACTCTAAGCTATAAAGCTAAGCACTGGGGGTATTTTTTGCCATTCGCCGCTTACGGCAGTGGAAAAGAAAGAAGACAAAAAGATACAGTAAATAAATAAGATAAAGTACAAGATCTGAGGGTGAATCTTGGAGAAAACACCATAGTGGCAGAAGGAAGTAACAGTTGGAATGTTTGGCAAACGCGATGTAAGAAATGGAGGAAAAGTAAGTTTCAAAAGTGGGTGCAGCCAGCTAGGGGCCGAAGGGGCGCTGCGAACTCCCTTCAGTAAGGCTACTGTGTACCACGTGAGATTCACTGATGACACTACCCTCCTACGACGCCCAAGAGGAAGACGAACGACGACGATAATAGGGCATACAAAAGAGACACGAAGGGAACACTTTATGACAGAGAAATTTAATGAAGTAATCGCTGAGAATTTTTTTTTTCATTGCAGTGTTATGGATACCTTCCAAAATCTTTGCTCAAGGCCACTTTATTTATTTTCATTATAATCTCTCCTCGAGGCAATTTTTAATTTCTATTTCTGTTTCTGTGCCCTGACAATTCGTCTGCTTATAAATGCACTGCCTTTCTATGGATTCAATGTCAAAGGTTTTACTTCCATCTATATTCATTATGGGACAATTACTATTACCTCTCATTTTTCTGATCTTTTATTTTATGTCATCTCATCTCAAGAGAGAGAGAGAGAGAGAGAGAGAGAGAGAGAGAGAGAGAGAGAGAGATAAAAAACGTAGTCTGTTCCACAGTGGTCAGTGGGCAGCCAAGCGTGTAAGGCAACAAACAATTTTATTCCGCTCCTGACCCTGAGGATCCAAATGCAGACCCCTCCCCTTACCGTCCCCCCAACCTCCCTTTCCCCAGGAAGCCTTTAAGCGACGCCCTCTTAGCAGGCTCAATGCTCATCTTAATCATCATCAGCAGCAAAGTTGTTAACTAAGTTGTCATCGTGGTCATTTTCGGCGATATTACCATCTGAATTATGTTCGGTCTCGCGATTTTTCTTAGCCACCCAAAGGGATTCGTTGATGACATGTCAAACTGGACTGGGATTCGGACCCATTTCTCAGAAAGCTAATTTGTAAAATCAACATCTGGCCTCAAACAAATGAGCCTTCTTAACAACATACTGGGTTAAATGTGAAACGAATTTTCTGTAACGTATCTTTAGTAAAAGGACATCATAGAATAACGAAATTCATTCTCCATTGAAAGTAAATTATATGTAGTAGCTTATGTGTACCAAAAATTCATTCTCTTCGCCGTTGTTTTCGAACACTTACTTTTCTCTGATGTTTGCTTTGGGTTTTTTTCTGCAGTCTGTTGGCTCGTCTGATATGTGCATATTTTCTTGACGCTCTCTCTCCCTCACTTGAACGTTGCCACTGAACTTTTTTCTAAGATGTTTATTCAGTCTTAAATATCTATTTTCGTAAAAGTTCTCTCTCTCTCTCTCTCTCTCTCTCTCTCTCTCTCAATCCTCCGGTCCCAAGAGAGGACGAGTATCGCTTACTATCTTGAAATCATCTTATTTCTTGCCGCGAGGCTCCTACTTTGCAGGCATCTGGCGTACCCTAATTAATGTCCGTTTTTCACTTCATATCCTTCTTCTTTTTGTTTTATTTTTCCCCATCCCTTATCTCGGTTATGTATCTTCCCGGACTTTTTTTGCCCTCCGTTTACGTGAGTTATTTTGGGTGTAAACATGGTGTGGTCTTCACATTTCCATCGTGGGTTACATTCTTTCGTAATCTGTTTTTTGTTTCCCTCACATGACTTCCGGATTGAGGTGAGGTCTTATTTTGCTCTTATTTTCTCAAGTACCGCAAATGAATAAACGCACAGGGTGTAAAGTGGCCAATTTACTAATACAAAAGTAATGATGCACACGGAAAATCTTTATCTTTCTTTCTTTATATATATATATATATATATATATATATATATATATATATATATATATATATATATATATATATACAGGGATCAAGGGAAACGGGTCCAATCTGACGTCATTCAGGGACACGTGTTTTATTAATCAGAAAAGCTTCGTTGTCGTCACTAATACATCATCAGTCTGCAATTAAAAATTCCACAATTAAATGCAAACTGATGATGTGTTGGTGACAACATGAAACGTTTCTTATTAATAAAACACGTGTACCTGACTGTCGTCTGATTGGACCCTTCTTCCTTGATATTCATAGTTTTCCTGGTGTGATATATATATATATATATATATATATATATATATATATATATATATATATATATAGATATTATATATGTATATATATATATATATATATATATATTATATAATATATATATAAATTCTAGAAGGAGACGAAAGAGTCCCAAGTACTTTCGGGGCACACGTGTATGTGTGTGCACTTTGTATGTTTGTGACTATTAAACACAATATATTAAGTTATTGCAGGATATCTAACAGCTGTTAATCTATTCCTCCTCACTCCATAATTATTGTTGTCTCAATTCGTCTCCCCTCATTGTTTCATTGTTCCATTTCGGTACAGTAATTCCGTGCCGTACTGTGCTTGTCATTGTTTGGCTTCTCGTACTATAGTAGGTTCGCATCAACCGTGCATCTGATGATAAGGCCAGTCCCTTACGACGCTCCTGGTTGGCTGTTGATAAGCCAGTCACAGGGATGGAAACTCTCTAGTCTCTCGAGAGAGTTCACATAGGCAGGATGTATGTTTCACCTCTCTTGAGGGATACGTCTTTCAAAAATATCGCCCAGGAGATGTAGAGCATGCATCATACCTATGTGAACTCTCTCGGGAGACTGAGAGTATCCAGTCCTGTGATTGGCTTATCAACGGCCAATCAGGAGCTTCGTAAGGGACTGGCCTAGACATCAGATGCACAGTTGATGTGAATCTACTATAGTGACAATGATGGCTCCATCACCCAAGTCTCTTAATGGCAACAAAGAATTTTGCGGACTTTTTTCTCTCCTCCCCATTCTAAATGTCTTTTCCCATTTCCATTATAAACGTGATATTTCTCTTACTGTATCTCTTCAAACAACCAATGACTGACTCGACCTTTCATGAAGGTCCCTGGTCTCGGATTAGTATGCTAATTATGATGAAGCACAACATATGTAAACAAAAGCGATGAAACAACATATGCACACAGACTCACGGTTAGTTCACTATGACAGTATTTTCTCTAGAAAACCTGACTTCAGTTTCCATATCGTACTCATGGACTGAATCTAGGAATCTGCTTCTCAGGGTCTAGGGTTCGATTCCCAGCTCTGCCAACAAGGAACCCGAGGAATTTATTTCTGGTGATAGAAATTATTTTTTCGATGTGGTTCGGATCCCATAATAAGCTGTAGGTCCCGTTGCAAGTAACCAATTGGTTCCTAGCCACGTAAAAATATCTAATCCTTCGGTTAGTTCACTATGACAGTATTTTCTCTAGAAAACCTGACTTCAGTTTCCATATCGTACTCATAGACTGAATCTAGGAATCTGCTTCTCAGGGTCTAGGGTTTGATTCCCAGCTCTGCCAACAAGGAACCCGAGGAATTTATTTCTGGTGATAGAAATTATTTTTTCGATGTGGTTCGGATCCCATAATAAGCTGTAGGTCCCGTTGCAAGTAACCAATTGGTTCCTAGCCACGTAAAAATATCTAATCCTTCGGGCCAGCCCTAGGAGAACTGTTAATCACCTCAGTGGTTCGGTAGAACTAATATATTGCACTTAGGAATCTGCTAATATCACGAAAAGACTAAACTACCGCATACCATTCGTTATTTTGTGCGTTACTGCGCAGTTACTACACATTATTTTTTATGCCTCTCCTGATTCAGCTCTGTCTTCTTGACAGTTCCACAAATATCTGTTGCAAGTCATATCCTAATCACAAATGCCAGCAACATCTCCTAGTCATTTCCGGAATTCTTTTTATTTTCTTTTGTTAAAAATTTGGTTACTTTCACTAACGCTCAAAATTGATATATACTCAAACCAGTTATTTGCAATATACAATTTTATGGGTAACTAGCGTGGTAATAATAATAATAATAATAATAATAATAATAATAATAATAATAATAAATAATAATAAAATAATGAAGATGATGATGATGATGATGATAATAATAATGGCCATAGAGAGAAGTAATGAAGCAAAATATGAATGTATAAAGCGGCGGTCAGGTTGCAAAATATAATGTAACAAACGACTCAAAATCACAGTGGAGGCACATGAAAAAGGATTAATGAGATGGCACAACAAACGAGTTAAAAGTGCGTCAATGAGTTTCCGTTTATATATATATATATATATATGTATATATGTAACAGTATTTATAAACGGAAGTTCATATATATATATATATATATATATATATATATATATATATATATATATATATATATATATAGTATATGTTATTTAGGACATGAAGAGGCAAGCAGCTCAATGTTTTGTCGTATTTCTGCTTTTTTAAATCAATCGTGTGCTTGTATACGAATTTTACCGTGATATACTTACATATATGAGTGCCATAATAATGTATGTACGGTGCACCACATTCAGCTCGATATAAAAACTCCGGAAAACCACCGGAAAAAGACCTTTGAGCAAAGAAACCTTCGCGCAGCTACACCCATTTTACATCTCAGCGCCAGAGGAATTGAGGTGCTGCGAAACCACTTTTCTGCATGCGATGGGAGACAGGAAATTAAGCTTAGATAAATCAGTGATATCCAGACCACTTAGAGAGGAGGGAAAAAATGCCGAGGTACATTTTTCTTCCGAGGGTTGCGTGAAATGACGAAAATTCCTCCTGGTCATTCGGAAAAGGTATGAACGGTCGTACCGAAGATTACCTGCGGGAAACGTTTCCCTAACACGCTCGTGTGTGGAAAGGGCGGTGCGAACCCGTCATTTCCTAAAAGAAAAAAAAGAGTAATAGAATAAAACTACTTAAAATAGGCACATATTATAATGATGATTTGTTACATAAAGTGCGTAGTTTTCCCATGATAACGCTGGGTTATACTGACTCCTGGGTTACGAACTCATTATATCGGCTTTCCAATGTCCTACCAATTCAAGAAAAGAAGAACCAAACTCAGGTAAAAAAAAAAAAAAAAAAAATGTGGCGAAAGCACACACACATACCTATTCTCGATGGGAATAAAGCTTATTTTCTTCTTGTTCTTATACTCGTATCAAAGGCTAATTAAGCCTGACATTAAATTTCATCATGACTAACGTGTATTTCTTGAAATTATATGGTATAATAATGATCAGAAGCAGCATTTTGCTAATTCAAACAAGATCGCAACAAAATTGGCCTCAGGGTATGCTGGGAAAGGCAGTGAACATGATCACTTCCTTTGCAACTTCGTAAAAATATCCTCAGTCATGCTACATATTGAAACAGGAGTCCAGAATCAACTGCAGAGGAGCGGCCTCCTCAATTCGTCAAACTTGCTGCGCAAAAACAGCAACATCAATCACACTGATGGACGTCTATCTTACGACCCTTCTTTCTGTGCCTGAGTCAGTTATTTCGTTCTCTTCAGTGCTCCGTTTTTCTTTGGCTTTTCATTATTGAGTTTGCTTATTATTGGGAGCATCGATAGACTGGTTTTTAGATTAGGCATAATAAATCATAAGACTATTCTTTTCTCAAGAAGCGACTGTAGTGCTATATGCGCATGTGATCTGATGTTGGACTGTTGTATCAATAGTCACTGAAGACGAAGATAACTGGCCAACATTTTGAAGCAGAATAGAACCAAATGTCCAGCTCAAGGAAGGTAGGTAAGAGCCTAATGAGAGAGAGAGAGAGAGAGAGAGAGAGAGAGAGAGATTGGGGGGGGGGGGGGGGGGGGGTGGGGGGGGGGGAATAAGAGGAATCGGAGTGCAAACCTGAAATAAGAGAGTGGGGAAGGCTAACTTGCCTTCTTCCACAACCACTAAAGTATTGTAGTGGGTAAACTTGCAAAAACCTCTACCTCTAGTAACTAATAGTTTATGAGGATAAGGTGGAATACACAGACACACACACACACTATCTGGTATGTACACTACATATACGTGGTATAGATAATATTGATATAATATATATATATAATATATATATATAATACATACATATATATATATTATATAATTAAATGTATTTACATATACATATGTATATACACACATATATACATACGTATAAGTGCTCGTACGGGTATCCTGAGGCGACATCGCTCAAGGCAATTAGAATCTGACATAAAGGAAGAAAACCTAGAAAACCCTCTTCCCTGAAGAAAAGAAAACACAGGACACGTCCTCCACCCCCCCCCCCCCCCCCCCCCCCCCCCCACCACCACACCCCCTCACCTCATTTATGAAGTTAGCTAAGACGTCGTTGACCAAAATCCCGAATAACTTTGTTAACTGGATTTAGAAACGCGAAAACCTTGCTGTCCAACACTTTGCACCGGTTCTTCTCTACGAAAACATTCTTTATACATATACGTACATATACATTTACATATACATATACATATACATATACATAAACGTACATACTTCTGTAATTCATTTTACCTTTACATTTTCCAAAGTACTTGCGGACATGATCTATGCACGGACGTGTGTGTGTGTGTGTGTGTGTGTGTGTATGTATGTAACATATATGTATATATATATATATATATATATATATATATATATATATATATATATATTGTGGTACAGAATCTAGGGAATGCACGCTTCTTATACGAAAAATGGAAGCATTATATAACATATATATACATTTAATATATGTCATTAAGCACTATTATTTCATGGAGTGCGAGCAGTTATGGCGCGTCTACCAAACTTCTTACTTCTAATCTCCATCTCTGCTCACTAACACCACAACACTACCTGACCCTGTGGGGCTCGGAATTCTCAGCCCTTGGGCATTTTCTTCCCATTAATCAAGTAATAACAGCATTGTAATGCAGTTAAGGCCATATGTATAGCTGCACCTGACAGATAAAAATGTAGAAAGATGAAATAGTAGTAGTGTAGTGTAGCACTCAAACAAACAACAACAACAACAACAACAACAACACAATATGATTATATATTATTAATTTTAATTAATTCATAATAATATTCAAATAATAATTAATAATAATAATATATCAATAATAATAATATATAATAATAATAATAATATATCTAGTATACATAAAAGGACAAATAGGTTACTAACATTCCCGAGCACAGTTCACAGTAGGAGACATCAAAGATACCATAATATTTCTCAGTAATCAGCATGATAATGACAACGACTCATAAGCGGAAATATGAAACGCAAAGAATATAGCAAAATAATGGGGCGTGGAGAACGTAGCAAGAACACAGAACAGAAGTCTGTCTTCTAACAACCGTCCCCTTTCCACGGGCGTGGGAAAGAAGTTCAACAAAAAGCACGATGCATAATTACCAAGAAGCAATACTACAAAATGACAATAATATTGAACATAATCGGGTAAAATAAAGAAGGTCGCAGAATTTAAAGTTATACGTATTGCGTTGATTAGCATCACACTTCACAGAATCATAAGTGTACAAGAGGCCTCCCACCTCCCACTTTTCTCTCTTTGTATTTTCTTGGTTACTCGACTACCAATCATTCTTTTAACAAGAATTTCCCAACCGAGTCTTTTTCTTCTCACCAGGGACACATAAGAATTAGATTTTTCACTAATTAAAATTTTCCAAATTTGTTATTCTTCTAGATCAGAGTATCCCAACGAGCTTTCTCTTGCAACAGCAGTGAAACGTTCTATATAATTACATACATTACTTTATATATGTATGTATATACATATATACATACATACACACACACACCACACACACACACACAAATATATATATATATATATATATATATATATATATATATATATATATATGAATTACTTGTTTTTCTCAGGAACATCTAAAGATGAGAAAGAAGGTGTGAGCCAACCACCTGAGGCGTTTCCTTCTATTCAATTACAACTGCACACACACACACACACACATATATATATATATATATATATATATATATATATATATATATATATATATATATATATATATATATATATATATATATATATATATATATATATATATATATATATATCATACATACACACACACACACACACACACACAAATATATATATATATATATACAATCAAAATCACACATTATCTACGCATTGCCATTGCTACGTAGTACTTCAGGAACTTGATCACATACACAGAGCGAGAGTTATTGCAATGGAAAAATAAAGCATAGAAGGGAATTCATCAGAATAGTGTGTGTGTGTGTGTGTGTGAGAGAGAGAGAGAGAGAGAGAGAGAGAGAGAGAGAAAATTCCTTGAGGGGAGATGAGACTGCTAGACTTACTCAAGTTCATAGATTCTGAGGTTCAATAAAAACAAAGCAAATAAAAAAGTTAAAGAGCCTCAGATAACGAACATCGATGTTTCTCATAAATTCCAATAACATTAGACATTAAAAGGTAATCCAATAAGACATTAATTCATCAAAGATATAAAATAACTCAGATTATGATATGAAAAAGTCAAATTTTGAAAGCTAATGTTACTACAGTTTACTGGATGTTAAATAAATATGTTTTCAATCATAAACATAATGTGAAAATAACATTGCAACTTCGAATATTTACCTTGGTCAGTAAGTGGAAGGACTGAGAATGAGAAAACTGGAGGAGCGACTTGAGAATAATGTTCGGTAAAACAAGAAAAAGTTAGGCATAGTTTCTCTATATGGGTACGACGGCAACTTTTAAGTCTGCGGTCAATTTCTGACCTGCAAGGAGAATATTTACGCGTGGTATCACTTGCGTATACACACTCCAGAGAAAGTGCGCGATTCTGTAA
>NC_087210.1:48402152-48407152 GCF_015104395.2 Macrobrachium nipponense | reverse complement strand
ACATATATATATATATATATATATATATGTTATTTATATATTGTACTATTATTCAATGTGCTCCATTATAGTTAAAAAATAATTTCTTTAAATTATTGTACTACTAAGTATCACAATTTCTTATATTGCCCTATACTGAATGGATATGTTAAGCTTGCTCTTTTGACATTGTTTTGAAATTTTTTTTTTACTGTCATCTCCCTCTCTCTCTCTCTTCTCTCTCTCTCTCTGTTATATTATATATATATATATATATATATATATATATATATATATATATATGATATATATATGTATGGAGATAAAAGGCCCATAAAACACTATTTGAACGTTGCAACAATATATTTCAAGCACTTCCTTCTGTGATTAGGAGCGCAGAAGGAAGTGCTCGAAATATATGACTGCAACGTTCAAATAGTGTTATATGAGCCTTTTTATTCTTCATATACATATATATATATATATATATATATATATATATATATATATATATATATCGAGCTACAATGTCCTTTAATATCTAATTCGCTCTACCTCGGAATTAATATATTTTCATATATGCTTAACCGAAGGGGAATTTTTTCTCGATAATAGATTTACCTGTACTTGGGCGCGAACGCAGGTACATTATAAATCCAGGAGCGTCAGTGGAAGCTATAACCACTCAACCACCGCGAGAGGCTTAAAGGTATTGTCGTCTCTCACCTCAAATACTTTTCTCGCGCTGAAGTATTCGTTGGTTTGGAGACAACATCAACCCGCCTCGACTCCGGTAGTTAAGTAGCGCTTTTGACAACACGTAGCATTTTACATAAGTCCATATCACATTACCGTGATTCATATACATATATCGAGCTACAATGTCCTTTAATATCTAATTCGCTCTACCTCGGAATTAATATATTTTCATATATGCTTAACCGAAGGGGAATTTTTTCTCGATAATAGATTTACCTGTACTTGGGCGCGAACGCAGGTACATTATAAATCCAGGAGCGTCAGTGGAAGCTATAACCACTCAACCACCGCGAGAGGCTTAAAGGTATATGTCGTCTCTCACCTCAAATACTTTCTGCGCTGAAGTATTCGTTGGTTTGGAGACAACATCAACCCGCCTCGACTCCGGTAGTTAAGTAGCGCTTTTGACAAACACGTAGCATTTTACATAAGTCATATCACATTACCTGATTCATATACATATATCGAGCTACAATGTCTTTAATATCTAATTGCTCTACCTCGGAATTAATATATTTTCATATATGCTTAACCGAAGGGGAATTTTCTCGATAATAGATTTACCTGTACTTGGCGCGAACGCAGGTACATTATAAATCCAGGAGCGTCAGTGGAAGCTATAACACTCAACCACCGCGAGAGGCTTAAAGGTATATGTCGTCTCTCACCTCAAATACTTTCTCGCGCTGAAGTATTCGTTGGTTTGGAGACAACACAACCCGCCTCGACTCCGGTAGTTAAGTAGCGCTTTTGACAACACGTAAGCAATTTTACATAAGTCATATCACATTACCGTGATCAATATACATATATCGAGCTACAATGTCCTTTAATATCTAATTCGCTCTACCTCGAATTTATATTTCATATATGCTTAACCGAAGGGGAATTTTTTCTCGATAATAGATTTACCTGTACTTGGGCGCGAACGCAGGTACATTATAAATCCAGGAGCGTCAGTGGAAGCTATAACCACTCAACCACCGCGAGAGGCTTAAAGGTATATGTCGTCTCTCACCTCAAATACTTTCTCGCGCTGAAGTATTCGTTGGTTTTGGAGACAACATCAACCCGCCTCGACTCCGGTAGTTAAGTAGCGCTTTTGACAACACGTAGCATTTTACATAAGTCATATCACATTACCGTGATTCATATACATATATCGAGCTACAATGTCCTTTAATATCTAATTCGCTCTACCTCGGAATTAATATATTTTCATATATGCTTACCCGAAGGGGAATTTTTTCTCGATAATAGATTTACCTGTACTTGGGCGCGAACGCAGGTATATGTATATGAATCACGGTAATGTGATATGACTTATGTAAAATGCTACGTGTTGTCAAAAGCGCTACTTAACTACCGGAGTCGAGGCGGGTTGATGTTGTCTCCAAACCAACGAATACTTCAACGCGAGAAAGTATTTGAGGTGAGAGACGACATATACCTTTAAGCCTCTCACGGTGGTTGAGTGGTATAGCTTCCACTGACGCTCCTGGATTTATAATGTACCTGCGTTCGCACCCAAGTACAGGTAAATCTATTATCGAGAAAAAATTCCCCTTCGGTTAAGCATATATGAAAATATATTAATTCCGAGGTAGAGCGAATTAGATATTAAAGGACATTGTAGCTCGATATATATATGAAGTCATGGTATTGTGATATGACTATGTAAAATGCTACGTGTTGTCAAAAGCGCTACTTAACTACCGGAGTCGAGGCGGGTTGATGTTGTCTCCAAACCAACGAATACTTCAGCGCGAGAAAGTATTTGAGGTGAGAGACGACATATACCTTTAAGCCTCTCGCGGTGGTTGAGTGGTTATAGCTTCCACTGACGCTCCTGGATTTATAATGTACCTGCGTTCGCGCCCAAGTACAGGTAAATCTATTATCGAGAAAAAATTCCCCTTCGGTTAAGCATATATGAAAATATATTAATTCCGAGGTAGAGCGAATTAGATATTAAAGGACATTGTAGCTCGATATATGTATATGAATCACGGTAATGTGATATGACTTATGTAAAATGCTACGTGTTGTCAAAAGCGCTACTTAACTACCGGAGTCGAGGCGGGTTGATGTTGTCTCCAAACCAACGAATACTTCAGCGCGAGAAAGTATTTGAGGTGAGAGACGACATATACCTTTAAGCCTCTCGCGGTGGTTGAGTGGTTATAGCTTCCACTGACGCTCCTGGATTTATAATGTACCTGCGTTCGCGCCCAAGTACAGGTAAATCTATTATCGAGAAAAAATTCCCCTTCGGTTAAGCATATATGAAAATATATTAATTCCGAGGTAGAGCGAATTAGATATTAAAGGACATTGTAGTTCGATATATGTATATGAATCACGGTAATGTGATATGACTTATATATATATATATATATATATATATATATATATATATATATATATACGTCAAGCTACAAATGGCCTTTATGGAATCCGCTCTACCTCGGAATTAATATATTTTCAAATATGTTAACCGAAGGAGAATTTTTTAGTTGATAATAATTTCGTCCTCTCGTGGGTTCGAACCAGCGCCCAACGCACAGAGGAGAAATCGGGACTTATGTGAAGTTATCGACTGGGCCAACAAGCGAATTGGTTAAATAAGATATATGTAGCTTGATGCATGCATATGAATCACAGTGATGTGATAAAAATTCATATATATATATATATATTATATATATATATATATATATATATATATATATATATATATATATATATATATATATATATATATATATATATATATATATATATATATATATATATATAGAGAGAGAGAGAGAGAGAGAGAGAGAGAGAGAGAGAGAGAGAGAGAGTGACATGAAAAACTTTTTAAAATTTGAAAACAATGCCAAAAGAGTAAGCTTGATATATCCATCCAATACAGGGCAATATAAAAAGTTCTGTTACTTAGTAGTAAAATGATTTAAAGAAATCATTTCTTAACTATACTGGAACACATTATTAAGTAAACAGTCAAATATAAAACAAATAATCCCAATACAATTACGAAAGGATATGTCATACTAATAAAATGGTTTTAAATCTAATGCTCAAGCAATAGATATTACACCGTCACAAATTGCTTCTGTTCTTAAGTAATCATCTCTCTCTCTCTCTCTTCTCTCTCATATAGTATATATATAATATATTATATATATATATATATATATTGTATATATATATATATATATATATATATATATATATATATATATAATATATATATATATATATATATATATATAAAACAAATACAAGCGCACCTACTTAGTTTCTATTTATTATGATATGTACATATGTACATACATACATATATATATATATATATATATATATATATATATATATTAATATACACACACACATATATGTATGTATATATATGCATAAGTTTTCTTCACCAGTAAATAACATGCCACTGATACAACTAAAAGAACATCTCCCCTTTTAGTATTACTGAACCCAAGTCAAGTGCCTTCATTCATATCTAAATAGCTATGCTCTTGAAACATTTCTTTGAAATACAGTCCAGCAATCTTTCTCTCTCCATAACTGTTATACTTATACCATAATTTATTTGCATTCCAGTCAGTAAAAGGCCACTAGTGAGTCTGATTAAGCGCTGCCTTAGATAGATTGCAAGTTTCAAATGGATATTTATGGTCTCGTTAACGTCTTTCCATGCGAAAAATATCCAAAATCCATATGATGAAGGCGAAATTCTTTGTGTTTAACGCTTGTATTGCCAACTGCTTTTTCAACAGTACTTATTTAGAGGCTACTTTTATCAATCAATGTGTAATGTGAAATACCAATAAAGAACCTTTCCGTTGTAAGCACCTACGGAATGGTTAAACACTGATATATTGTACAGATTTGCCTATTATCAATTCGACATTTCACCCCAAATAGCACTGATTTCAATCAACCCTTCCACAGGTAAGTCTTGATAAACACAAATAAGGAGCAGGACCTCACGGTGCTCGAAATGTTTGGTACCCAGTGGCAATAATGACAATAATAATAGCAGCAATCAAAAAGAAACTGAAAATATCGGTTTCATTTTCTGCTAAAATCAAAAGATAAGCGAAAAAGCCACTTTTCTTGGCCTAGGACAGCGTCTGTCATCGTCAGCTTAGTAAAAATCAACAAAAAACCACAAGGGACTTTATTTTTTCACACGCACACATATATACGTGTTATATATATATATATATATATATATATAT
>NC_087210.1:48384652-48399652 GCF_015104395.2 Macrobrachium nipponense | reverse complement strand
ATATATATATGTATATGTACACACATAGGAGTCATATCACATTACCGTGATTCATGTACATACATCGAGCTACAAATGTCCTTTAATATCTAATTCGCTCCACCTCGGAATTAATATACTTTCATATATGTTAACAGAAGGGGAATTTTGTAGTCGGTTAACATATATGGAAATATATTAAAATCCGAGGTAGAGCGAATTAGATATTAAAGGACATTTGTAGCTCGATATATATATATATATATATATATATATATATATATATATATATATATATAAAGCTGACGGTCGGACTAATGTGTGTATGCATGTATGTATGTGTGCTAAAGACGGCGAAACTACTGGACAGAATTGAACCGAAGTCGGACCATAGATAGATTTTATAGGTGATGGTTCTACCTGGGTACCGCTTGATTCAGATATATGTATATTATATATATATAATAAATATATATATATAATATATATAGCTATATATATATATATATATACATATATATATATATTATATACACATTTTATATATATATATATATATATATATATATATATATATATATATATGTCTGTCTGTCCAAAACAAGCAGTCTTACATATACCCACGTTTTTCCTTTAATATCGTTAATGAAATTTCAGTCAAATATATCGATTCTGTCGCTGCGATATATGAATAAATATCCTTTTAAACAATATCTGGCAACTTTCAAAATATGTGAAAAGGAATCACTAATTTTCCTTTCATAGCCGAGATTTGATATTCTTGAGCGAATCATTCTTCCCCTCACATCGTTTACCGTTAAGCGTCAAACACGCAGTCCAATTCATACGATCATTTACTTATTATGTATCACATAATAAATCTCGGTGTCTCCATTATAATACTTTCGCTTTAACGAGAGAATAAATACGGGAAAAATATCTTACATCTAGAATTCTCTCATGTGATCAAGGTTGAAAGAAATACGAGAATTCCAAAGTGTCATAATAACGCTTACTGGAAAGGAAGACTTCACGGAAATATTCCCGAATGAGGCATAATTCTCTCTACAAAAAAACCCTGACGTGACGAAAAGTCATATGGAAATAATACTGTGGAGTAATGACCCTTAATGCCATGTGTTCCTGTGTGATGACACACATTAGCGGAAAAAAGGCAATTGCAAAGTCGTGTCGCCTGTTAGGGTGCATGTGCCGAAGAGGTCTGGCACACCACGTGTCTTGACACCCCCAGCGGCGGTATCAAGTGGCACACAAGACGATCTCGCGCTGCCGTCCGTCTGTGCCTACGAGCTCATGTGCGTGCGCGCGAGAACGCCGTAACCTCCAAGACCCACAAACACTACTGTACTGTACGTTCCCGTTATTTCCTGAGTTTCTCTTTCATTACTCCCCCGTTATAATAATAATAATAATAATAATAATAATAATAATAATAATAATAATAATAATAATAATAAAGCCACAAGATAACTGTGCATGACGTGTTTACTTATAAGTAAATACTTATTAGTAAACACGTTATACACAGTGATCTTGTGGGTTTCTTTTTCAGTGCTCAGAAGAAAACTTGAAGAAATTAATGTTTGGTTAATAATAATAATAATAATAATAATAATAATAATAATAATAATAATAATAATAATAATAATAATAAGTAATTATTATATTATTATATTATTATTATTATTATTATTATTATTATTATTATTATTATTATTATTCATAAACAAATTAGAGCACAACGGAATGTTATTATTGCTCAGAGTTTTAAAAGAATCCACCGTGAAAAATATTCATACATATCGACAATACACAGCAATGCAGAGGCAGTTTTTCTTCTGTTAAGACAGAGGTTACCAGATAAAATATCTTTTGTGGGGGAAAAAATGATAAGAAGCAGAGTAAGAGAGAAACCACACGATGAATATTTGATGAATGGCTTCACATGATAATTATAACTTTGACGAAGCATTCTCTCTCTCTCTCTCTCTCTCTCTCTCTCTCTCTCATACAGTCAGATGACTGTCAGTTAAAATAAAACAACCACAGAAGCTAAGTTCATGATGAAGAGCAAGTCGGGAACCTCCAGTTAAGAGAAGCGAGTCATGACCACATCAGCAACGTGAACTCGAGAGAGAGGAAAAGTGTGATCATTTTGAAGCATTTTCTATAACAATAAAATCCGAGTGGATCTCGTTGTCCTGCCCCGGATGACGGTAGGGGGAGACATGACACATCCACCCACTCCCTTCAAACCGGTTTGACCGCCCAGGGTGGGGGCATGGTAGGTAGGGGGCATGGTAGGTAGGGGGAACGGAAGAGTAGGGGCAACATCCACCTTTCACTTGCAAACCCGTTTGTCTGGCCCGGGTAGGGGCGACAGCCACCCTCCACAAGCAAACCTGTCTGTCCGGCCCTGGGTGGGGCCAGGGTAAGTAGCCGGGATCAGGAGGGTAGGGGAGACAACAGCGCTGAGTTCCAGCGCGCGTAGCTCGAGTTTAATAATAACACAAAAACAAACACTTGTTATCAATACACTTATAAGATATATACACCAACAAGAATTTTATTGGACTATAAATATTAATTTTCACTAATGCTGCAACAATGATATGGCAGTGACTGACAGGCAACAAAAGTCAGGAATACCGAGTTGAATGTTGGCCCTGATACACTCGTGGGCGCGAGGAATCTAAAAATCGAAAGCCCCGACTTCTGGGGATTATTAATCTTCGATAAGAGGCCAACTGTACTCACATAAATCCTTTCAAGGATTCGATAAAAGGTTGGCAGAAGAAACTCCCGAGTTAGCGAAGTTGTGACACAGGCGAATACCTTCTCCGAGACATTATTTACTTATATTCTTAAATATATATTCTTTCTCAAATTCAGTAAAACCCACATCCATCTACGCCAGCAGAAACCTCTAAAACCAAACAAATATCTGACTCCGATTTTTTTAAAGAAAAAAAAGTAAAAACTACAAACCTCGATGTCAAGCTAAAGTCCGAAAAACCAGCCGATATCTAATGAATGGCCTCGTTACAGAAATGGCCATTAACACACTCCGTCCGACCTTCCCAAACAGAATGTTGCTAATCATATCAACAGTCAAAGGCAGTTCACGTATAAACACGAGCTGACAAACACGCACACATGTATCAACATGAGTTCAAGAGAAATTAGATTTACAGCTTTATCATTTCTTCATACCACATGTTCCACCCCAATACGCTATCCCTCATGAGGAGAGAGAGAGAGAGAGAGAGAGAGAGAGAGAGAAAGAGAGCTTGTTTCTCATGCATGAAAATAGACAAGTAAGACTATTATACATCTTCGTTTTACTGTTCGACGAATTTAGTTAAGACATACATACATACACACACACACATGACGAATTTCGGTAAGACACATACACACACACACACACACACACACACACCCACAACACATATATATATATATATATATATATTATATATATATATATATATATTTTATATATATATATATATATATATGTGCGTGTGTGTGTGTGTATGTATGTATGTATGTATGTATACGTCTTACCGATATTCGTCAAACAGTAAAACGAAGATGAATAAAACTCTTACTTTTCCATTTTCATGCATGAGAAACAAGTGCTCTCTTCTCTCTCTCTCTCTCTCTCTCTCTCTCTCTCTCTCTCTCATGAGGGATAGCGTATTGGGGAGGAACATGTGATATGAAGAAATGATAAAGCACACACACACACACACACACACACACATATATAATATATATATATATATATATATATATATACATATATATATATATATATGTGTGTATGTGTGTGTGTGTGTGTGTGTGTGTGTGTGTGTATAATGACCAATTAAAATCGTACCATCTTCAAGATCCCTGCATTTTCAGAAAGCAAATGAAATAGGCAGACACAAAATTTTCATAAAGTAATGTATCCTATTCAACAAACGAGATTCACAAAGTATATATGCTGAGCATTTGAAATTATGTAAAACCAAGTTTTATCTCATTGGAGATAGGCAAAGCGCTTAAAAAAAAAAAAACCGCAACATAACAGCAGTGATTTTGAAGTATGTGAGGTACCAGAAGCCAAGTTTCATCCTCCAACAAGTTAACCATAAACAAATAAAACACACTGGCTAACATAACCCGGCACACACACAGACAAACTCACAAAAAAAGAAAAAAAGAAGAAATAATAATAAAAAAAAACCCGACCCACACATCACGTGCGGGTATTCGAAATACGATCACATTCAAGATCTCGGCAGAGAACACATGCGACCTCTCTCTCTCTCTCTCACTTTTTGTTTTAGCCCCACCCTTAGTTCGTCCCTGTACAATTAGCCCATTCCCAAGCCACCTACCCCCCAACCCGACCCCCAAGACCCCTTCACCCCATTTCAAGAACCACTTGCGCGGTCTCACATATCATATACACACACACTCTGAGTTGTACGCCTGTTTATTTTAGTGTTTAGATGCACGCCCGTTCTATCACAATGCATAAAGCATGCGGGTAATATAGGTTGCCTTAAAGGAGTAGTATATTCGTACAATTGATAATAATAATGATAATAATACAAATGATATTGAGAAAATTAACTATAACCATAAAGGAACTTACTTAGCAAGTTTCAAAATATCAGAAATGATAAAATGTTGATACCCAAAATGACCTGTGATATTAAAAAATCAGTCCAGGTAAAAACACTTAAAATGATGCTGGCAATAGTGTTGATTTACGATTTATGACATCTGGGCTGTCAAGTCAAAAACTGGGCAATGTAGTTCATTCAATGTTAAGGACAGAGAAAAAGGAGATTGGTTGAATAGCAAGATAAAGACATCCAGCCAATAAAGAAAATGAAATACAAGAATCAAGTTGCAACAAGGAGAAAAGCCCCTGCGTCGGAAAGGGGGAGGGAACAGAGGTAAAGTAAAAGGCTCAGAAGTGGGCGCAGCTAGGGGCTAAAGGGACGCTGCAAACACCCCTAAGTAGTCCCTACAGTTCATTATGTGGCACTGTCCACCTACGGGGCTCAGTACAATGTCGAATTCGATCTGGAAACAACCATCACCATCTGTGATCTAAAGAAAAATATTTTAATATTTTGATCCTTAAATTTAAATGACTTTGAAAATAGGTCATCAAAATATTTACGGAGAAGGATCAGTACAATAATAATAACTGAGAAAAACAAAAAAGCTATATCTTGGCTCTCAAAAAAAATTTGGTCATGTTGACAACCATCAAGGTAAGATTATATCAAGGTGACTTTTAATCTCCAGATAGGATTCATATAAGACCCAAAAAATAGCTAGAACATGATTATGCTTTGCATAACTTTATCATCATTTGAAATTGTTAATAATATTAATTAGAGGAAATGCTTTTGTTCTCATACTGATGTCACAAAAAGAATGGTTAATGATGTAGAAAAATCTATTTCAATTTCAAATGTAAGATCAACAATTCAAAAGGAAAAATATATATAAACGGAACACAGGAACAGGTAATAATACTATGAACTGGTGCAGATCTCCTAGAATGTCAATATTTCAGTATATTAAGCAATTATAGTTCAAAAATTGATTGGTATCAGTATACTTTTTTCCGTAAAAATTGTATTTCGCATCCACTATCAGCCTAGGGTGGTGGCAACAGTCTTTGGGTATTTCATGTCCTTGGACCACCTTCTTCCACTACTTGATTACACAGCGACCAGTACGATAATACATTTGTCTGAGCTTCGTGAAGTTATGCAACCTTCTTTAGAACTGGGAGGATAGTCTAAGGGTAATTCTACCCAGGCCATCCTTTCTTTCCTATAGCCAGTTTGTTTGCCTTGAATTTCACAGAATGGTAATCTTGAGTTCAAGCCCAACTCATGGCATAACAGAATTCACTGACCAACCATAAGTTTACCTTTCCTCTGTTCTGGGGACGAGAGTTTCGGAGAGCCCATATGTATACTTGCTGAGCAATCAAGCTGCCACTGCCTAGTTCTGCCTAGTTCTGCCTAGTCCTTGCTTGGGTAGAGAAGAAGCATAGGTAACAATCATATTATATGCCTACGTTCAGTCTTTAGGCCAATGTGCGCCAGTGCAATAACCTTTCCCTTGCCTCTGCCGCTCATGAGACCGTTAAGTATTTAAATGAATAAGATGGGTTCGCATGTCTAAATTTGGTATTAACTACCTTAGGACTACTTTTAAACTACAATCATCCTGACTATTCTATTCATTTAATGTTTTCTGGTATGGGTTCGCATGTTTAAGTTTGGAGTTAACTACCTTTAGACTACCTTTAAACTACAATCATCCTGACTATTCTATTCCATTAATGTTTTCTGGTATGGGTACACTCCTCCTACAATAATAATCATAAAAAAATAAACAGTTGTCTGATTTACCAATGATACATGCAATCTCCTCGGTGAACCTCCTAAAAATGACGTAATCTAAGATCTTCAGCGACAGGACAACGTAAGGTCGCCAGAGTTTTGGCAAAAAGTAGAATGACACAGAAAAAGAGATTATCCATTCCTACTAAAGCATGTCATGAAAAAAAAAATAAGTATATCTTTGTTTTACCAGACCACTGAGCTGATTTAACAGCTCTCCTAGGGCTGGCCCGAAGGATTAGATATATTTTTACGTGACTAGGAACCAATTGGTCACCTACCAACAGGACTTACAGCTTATTGTGGGATCCGAACCACATTGTATCGAGAGATGAATTTCTATCACCAGAAACAAATTCCTCTGGTTCCGCGTTGCCCGAGCAGAGAAACGAACTTCGGACCACCGGATTGGTAGCCTAGCGCGAAATGCACTCGGCCAACGTGGAACTAGCATGTCAAAAGGACAATAGAACTTGTGCTTCCTTTTAAAGTGTGTAGATGATAGCTTGGGCGTGTGTTCGTGCGTGCGAGTGTTTTATGGGTGGGAGGGGGAGGGGCCACAGTGTAGCTTCCACAACACCGTTTGATCTTCC
Organism: Macrobrachium nipponense; assembly: GCF_015104395.2. NCBI lineage: Eukaryota > Metazoa > Arthropoda > Malacostraca > Decapoda > Palaemonidae > Macrobrachium > Macrobrachium nipponense. Next base: position 48,392,628 of record NC_087210.1, on the reverse strand, counting down.
CGAAATATTCTTTACAACAATTACTATTAATCCCACTCTAACTCACCAAACTACAAATAGCTCAAGGTATCAAGAACAGCGTCACGGTCGTAGAATAAAACCTATGCAGACAAGCTATAGAAATCGTCCGTTTAAGAGCAAAGTGAAAGGTACTAAAATACTCCTCGAATGGCCCTATCAAATTTTAATAAGGGAAGAGCTAGTTCGTATTATCGTTTCTATTGGCAAAGTAGGTGGTGCGTCTTCAAAGGAGAATGATGCAAATAAAACTATGCATGTGGCTTCTTACGTAAAGGATTAAAAAAAGGAATGGAGACTTCCTGTCTCCACCCATCCATCTCTCTCTCTCTCTCTCTCTCTCTCTCTCTCTGCTACAGTTCGAGTACTATTTGCTTATGTGTGTGTTTAATACACACACACATATGTATGTATATATATATATATATATATATATATATTATATTATATATATATATGTGTGTGTGTGTGTGTGTGTGTGTGTGTGTGTGTGTGTGAATTTTCGGTTATCTTTACTGCTTTCTGGCACAATGAAAGATTCATCTCCTCTCTCTCTCTCTCTCTCTCTCTCTCTCTCTCTCTCTCTCTATAAATGTGGCCATTGCATATCCGCTAAATAAATATATGTAAAAATGATTTTAACTTCTATGTATGAAACTATGAAACTTCTATTAAGAAAATCCTAATCATTTTGCATACTTATAACAAATAAATCAAGTAAAGTACATGTACCAATCATGCACAATCACGGACTGGCTAAGGTATACAGTGAAGAGAGAGAGAGAGAGAGAGAGAGAGAGAGAGAGAGAGAGAGAGAGAGAGAGAGAGACGTCTAAGGTCTGGCTGATTTTTTTTATATTGCAAAATCCAATAACTGTTTGTTACTGAAAACTAGATTCAAGTTTTCATTTTTAATAAGAATTTTACCTGTCACTGGCCCTTCAAGTTAGAATAACTGCTTAATGTTGGTAGGATTTGCATGGCGTTTCACGTTATTTTAAACTAGATGTGTTCTTACTATTATGAATAATAGATAATAAAAAAAAAATGGATGTGCAGACAATAACTTGTATATTTCTATTTATTATATTCTTTATTATCTTTGTTTATTACGATTTATATTCTTTATTATCTTTGTTTATTACGGTTATCTGTGTTGAACATCTGTTCCACCTTTATAATAATTACAGCAATAAATAATCTGTCGTGTTTGAATGTATTATAAATACACAGTTTTCGTACACAACGATCCGAGTTTCTTTGAGATTATTAACCTCCCCACCTCTCTCTCTCTCTCTCTCTCTCTCTCTCTCTCTCTCACACACACACACACACACACACACACATACAAACAGAATTTCCAGCAAGAACAGTTCCTACCTATATTGAAGGAAAAGTATATACAATCTCTTTTGAGCAATGCCTCCAAAACACATCCTTCAGTAATTTAATAAACGATAGCGAAATGGAACTCTAGTCTGTAATTCGTTAAAATGGCACCTAGAGAGCGAAGCCGTTACCAGAGATCTCGTTATTGTTCCTGCAATTTATAAAATTATACCAGACGATATTTTACCACTGGATATATTAAGCCAGGGAATAATTTACTGGTCGTTTTACAGCTGAAAGCTTAAGGGAATTATTACTTTTTTTGTTTATATAAGAACGAGTATGCATTACGGGAAATTAACCATTGTAAAAACTACCAATTCAATACAGCTATCAATACCAAAATAATTTCTTTTCGATCAACGACGCCGGATCTTGTTTGACAACGAAAATGTTTTCAGGAAGTTTTAATTTCTTTCCAGAAACAGCCGCAAATATTATTCGATGCGCAGTAACATAAGAAAGTCGATTCGTATTAAAAGGAAAGAACCGAACATAGAAAGGATAATTATGTAGGAGCGAGGAACAAATACAAAATATCAACAATCGAGTTTTCTGTACAGCATATAATCAAGGAATCGAAAATAGATCTATCTTTTGGTGGTCTCGGTATAATGCCGTATGAGCCGCAGCCCAAGAATCTTTAACCGCGGACCGGTGGTGGCCTGTCCTATATCGTTACCAGACGCACGATCATGGCAAAATTCAACATTAAATAAAATACAAACTACTGGTGCTAGATGGCTGGAATTTGGTATCTTAGATAATTGCAGGGTGGAAGATCAACACACCAATTTGCAGCCCTCTAGCCTCAGTAGCTTTTAAGATCTGAGGGCGGACAGGAAAAGTGCGGACGGACAGACAAAGCCATCTCAATAGTTTTCTTTTACAGGAAACTAAACTGGTCCTCAAGAAAGAACAAACTATAAATCTCCAAGCGTTGAGATCAAGGTTCAGCTTGCTATCGCTCATCAACAAAAATCAAAGAAGAAAAACATCCCAGTATTACTTGTAAGACGGCGCTCAAGAGTCTCTAAAAAGTCTCTAAAAAAACAGGAATTGATTTGTGAACGTCACCGTCGTCAAAGATCTCGCCTTTTTTCTAAATCTCGAATCATTAAGACTTTGGAAAGATATTCCAAGGTAATTGGTGCCAGGATTGAGCATTCTACGGTACAGAGCCATACAATATTTCATCCTACTCGTTTATTTATCCGATTTGTGGCCCCCCACCCCTTTTTTTTTCTACTAGAGAAGTCTTAAAGGCAAGAAAAAAGGACTGAACGATTTAGACATGAGCTGCCCTGTTTGATGCAACTGTAAAACCGGAGTTCTTTCTTAGGAAAACAAAAAGAAGAAGAAAAATATGAACGGCTTGTGAATGATTCCCTAACAAATAGTGCTGGCACGTTTGCCAGGCATTTGCCCATTATTTTATTCAAACAATAACTACATTTCTTCCGGCCAAAATTAAGCAGTGGGCTTGACAGATGGAAGGGCTGGGATGGAAGCTGTTTTATCTCAGCTACAAGAGGAGTTTATCTTAAATGGGGCAGATTATTCTCGAGAGACGGATTACGGAGCTTCATCACGCGCTCGCACTTATTCAAAGTGAAGCTCTCTCCTCTGACACTGGCACTCCTACGATACAGGCTGCGTAGGCACGTGTAGATCATCTGTATATGTATTGTCTTACGTTCAATATAATAAAAAATAAACTGTTTAGAGAATGAGTTAGCATAAAATGAGTTAATTATATCATATAAAGTTTTCAAAACACAACCCTGATAACGAGTGTGCATTCTTGATCGTAACCTATCATTACAAAACAGAAAGGAGATAATATTGCTTTGATAAATTTTTTTTAAACTATATCATATCAAGAGGATACGGGTCAGATGCTGGGAGTAAAATGCCATCGTCCGGATCTGTTAAAATAATCAAGATCTTAAACTAAAAATAGCTCACGGAGTCGCCACACAAATTCTGACCACATTCATACATAGCAACTAAAAATCCCTTTAAAGAGACCTTTAGCAACGCAGTAGTTCCCACACACATACACACGCACAAAAGTCCACGCAGAGGGCGCGTACGAAAAAAAGAAAGAAAAGAAAAAGAAAGAAGACATGACATCTGGCGGGGGAGTGTAATCCCACTCGCGGCGTGAGGGCGATGAGTGTACTCGCCTTTCAGATTACATCACTTACTTTAATGGGCTCTCTTGAATACTGCTGACTTCTCCTGCGCTGACTTCCCCGGCAGACATCACCTCAAGGGTCAGCGCCGAGTGCCGAAATGGAGAGGAGAAACAAACGGGCTTCTTTTGTAAATGGGGTTTGGCAGGGAAAAGATGGAAAAGGACACCCAGAAAGGAAACTCCTGGAGCCGACTTTTTCGCAACATGTTGAGCTAAAGAGATGTAAATGGCCGCCGGGAAAGGAAACCAGAGAGCATTTTACGTAACGGCTCTGCACATGCAACGTGGTGGCGCTGTAGTATGCGAGGGTCAGGACTGCCATCTCGGATGACATTTTCTTTCAGTGATGTTCCGGAAAAATGCTTCGTATCAGTGGGTAGGGCTAAAGCAGTTAAATATACACACGCACATAAATGCGTACATAAATACATACATAAACATTAGATATAAATGCATATATATATATATATATATATATATATATATATATATATATATATATATATATGTTCGAAGTGGCGTTTTTTTTTTTTCATTTTTTTTGGGGGTGGGGGAGGTCGAAAATGTAAAGGTTCAATTGTTCATAGAACACAAGAGCAGTTTTTATTTATGGACGAATCAAATCGGACAAGGTTATATCTGTGCCGGAACACTATACACACACACACACACACACACACACACACACACACACATATTTATTATATATATATATATATCTATATATGTATATGTATAATGTATAATGTATATATACATACATATATATATATATATATATATATATAGTTATATATATATATATATATATATATATATATATATATATATATATATAATGTATGAATGTATTAGTGACATAACAGGCAATTAAATGTTTAGGTGAAAGGGGTGACTAACATTACGTTTGGCACCAGGGTCCCGCAGTCCTAATACATGAGAACTGAGTAAAAGAAAAAAAATGAAACAGGGCAATTTGCAAGTAATGACCGGATTGATTTATGAATCTTTTCTCACCGGCACAGTTTTCGATTGACCAGAGAACCTAAATTTCATTTGTCATAGAATTTAAGTATTTTAGTTCTTATTTTTAACTTTCGCAACTTTCATTATGACAAAAATGAATTTTCTATATATATTGTTTGATGTTTCAAGCCTCCTCAATGAGAGCTCTTAATTCGGCACTCTCACCTCAACTAGGCCCTGACTGAGACTTTTTTCACCAAGGTGAAACTGTCTCTTTGATATTTCTCATCTTTAAGATTAATTCATTTTTCTTTCTCTCAGGGATTACCTTTAGTTCCTGACTTCATCACCTTCTATTCCATTCTTCAAAATCAAACATGGACTCTTCTCTACATTCTACTGACTAAATACTACTTTTTTGGGAAGATTAGTCTTTGATTTTATTCACTAAGTTCTATTTCTGATTCAATTGATATTACTGTTTCAATATTCTATATCAATGACTGATTCATTCAATGACTGATTCAATGTTTATTTCAGTAGCCATTTCAAAATCTGTTTCACTCAATCAAGATGAACACCAGAAACAAATGTAGTTCACAAAAGTATGTAAATATTACTGAGTCTTAAAATTAACAGAATAATGACCTCAAAAACAAAATGAAAATGATAAACAAAGGGAAAACTAAGGAAAGAAAAAAAAAGAAACGATAAATACAAGGAATAAATAGAATGTGGAAAAATTACCGCAAAGTCTATATACAATAAAATAAGGTACTTTACCGCGGGTAGAACATGGTAGAAATAATTCAAAAAGTCAAAATCCCCTTTAGCAGGGAAATTTATTAATTAAAAACAGAAAAATTACAAATTCGACAAATATAAGTGAAGCAACTATACAACACAAAATATGTAGGTCTATCACATGAACTTTTCCTGTAGCCGTTATGCTGTTTTATATATATATATATATATATATATATATATATATATATATATATATTATATATATATTACACTTAATTATGATTTAAGTTCTTTTTCGATGTTAAATAGGACTTCATTAAAGCTTCACCTCTATTTTATTGCCACATTCAGCGAGTGTGATACTATGTATGTATGATCTCGATATCACAGTTATTCAGAAATTGAATACACGAATCGCTACTTATTCTTATGAACTGTTAATGTTTCACACTGGAGTTCTTGACAACTGGCCGCCCCAACCTATCTGGCTGATATTTCATGCAGCTTTGTACACGCAAGTGCACAGACAAATACATGCAAAGTCTTAACTTCTACCGAGGAGAGAATTTTACGACAGACTTAAAATGTGCTCACGAAAGAGGGGGCGAATAATAGATGCTTTGCAATCAAAACTCCGAATGATGACTTACAAAAAGATTCTTGATAAATGCAGCACAAATGGGGGATCACAATTGACTCTCCAAACAGATCAATAGATAGAACATTAACAAAGGTTCGACACACTTCAGTACAGCAAGACACTGTCAAAGAACAAACTGCAAAGAACAGTTAAGAAAACGTGAAACGCTTCAGTTTTAAGGTACTCCAACAGTCCAAACCTTATTAATAATAATAATAATAATAATAATAATAATAATAATAATAATAATAATAATTAATAATAATAAAATGATAATTATAATATAAATTATAATAATATAATAATAAAAATTATAATATAATAATAATCATAATATAATAATAATAATTAATAATAATAATTAATAATAATAATAATAATAATTAATAATAATAATAATAATAATAATAATAATTAATAATAATAATAATAAAATAATATAATAATAAATAATAATAATAAAATTAATAATAATAATAATAATAAATAATAATAATTAATATATAATATTTAATAATTATATTAAATAATTATAATTAATAATTTATAAATTTATAATTAAATTATAATTATAATAAATAATTAATAATAATAATAATAATAATAATAATAATAATAATAATAATAAGAGTAAGGGAAATATAAGCCAGTAACTACAGACCTATCACCTGCCTACCAATAATGTGGAAGTTACTAACAGGTATCATCAGTGAACGGCTATACAACTACCTAGAGGAGACAAACACCATCCCCCACCAACAGAAAGGCTGCAGAAGTGTAGGGGCACAAAAGACCAGCTCCTGATAGACAAAATGGTAATGAAGAACAGTAGGAGAAGGAAAACCAACCTAAGCATGGCATGGATAGACTATAAGAAAGCCTTCGACATGATACCACACACATGGCTAATAGAATGCCTGAAAATATATGGGGCAGAGGAAAACACCATCAGCTTCCTCAAAATTACAATGCACAACTGGAATACAATACTTACAAGCTCTGGAATAAGACTAGCAGAGGTTAATATCAGGAGAGGGATCTTCCAGGGAGACTCATTGTCCCCACTTCTCTTCGTAGTAGCCATGATTCCCATGACAAAAGTACTACAGAAGATGGATGCCGGGTACCAACTCAAGAAAAGAGGCAACAGAATTAACCATCTGATGTTCATGGACGACATCAGGCTGTATGGTAAGAGCATCAAGGAAATAGATACCCTAATCCAGACTGTAAGGATTGTATCTGGGGACAGCAGGATGGAGTTTGGAATAGAAAAATGCGCCTTAGTCAACATACATAAGGGCAAAGTAACAAGAACTGAAGGGATAAAGCTACCAGATGGGAGCAACATCAAACACATAGATGAGACTGGATATAAATACCTGGGAATAATGGAAGGAGGGGATATAAAACACCAAGAGATGAAGGACACGATCAGGACTATGGTAGCAGAACAGATAGGGTGATACGTGCAAATAGACCAGACGTGACGTTGATTGACAAAATCAAGAAGAAAGTATCACTCATTGATGTCGCAATACCATGGGACACCAGAGTTGAAGAGAAAGAGAGAGAAAAAATGGATAAGTATCAAGATCTGAAAATAGAAATAAGAAGGATATGGGATATGCCAGTGGAAATCGTACCCATAATCATAGGAGCACTAGGCGCAACCCCAAGATCCCTGAAAAGGAATCTAGAAAAACTAAAGGCTGAAGTAGCTCCAGGACTCATGCAGAAGAGTGTGATCCTAGAAACGGCGCACATAGTAAGAAAAGTGATGGACTCCTAAGGAGGCAGGATGCAACCCGGAACCCCACACTATAAATACCACCCAGTCGAATTGGAAGACTGTGATAGAGCAAAAAAAAAATAAAGCAAAAATAAAAATAATAATAATAATACAAAAGGGCAAAGTAACAAGGACTGAAAGGATAAAGCTACCAGGTGGGAACATCAAACACGTAGATGAGAGGGGATACAAATACCTGGGAATAATTAAAGGAGGGGATATAA
>NC_087210.1:48334652-48379652 GCF_015104395.2 Macrobrachium nipponense | reverse complement strand
ATTTAACCCTGGACAATAGGTTCATTATTCACAAAATCCGCTCGGGGACATAATGGTTTTAGTACCTCTGCAGCCACCAGTTTAAGGTCTGCATGCGGTCCGTTTAAACAAGATAAGCTGGGAACCGAATTACCTAAGATTTTCAGATTTTAAAAGTTGTCTCGCCAACCCCGATGCCTGAACACCTCTAATTATGGAAAGATTGTTCCAGTCATCGATATAAGTCAACCGAAATTTATGAAGGTGTAAGAACAAGATGGGTTAGTCTCAGAGTTTGAGATTCTGTGGGAACATTTTCTCCATCTTGCCGTTCCACAATCAAAGCGATTACAAAAACAATGGCCTCATGTCTGAAGAAGTGGCGCCACCTATCAGCACTAGACAATACATTTTTAAATCATCGAGAACACTTCCTAGTCTCATGAGGCCTCAAAATTGCCATTCTTCTGCCGTTAGACAAGAGGTGATTAAATTTTAATATTATGACTTATTTGCTTAAAAATCAAAGTTTTAGCCGTTAATTTGTCTTATTTGCCGTGAAGCGCATCTGGGTAATGCAAAATCTGTTTTTACTTCTTTTCCAAACGTGTTCCTTCCAGAGAAATCTCTAACCCGGGAGAGGCAACAGTGACCTACACAAGCGGATGCACCGAGGAATCATCTGGATTCATAAGATCTCGCTTTGTTATCTTTCTCTGTTGCATCGCTAATTCCGTCAAGAAAAGCCTTTGTGAGCGTTTGTGGTTTTACAATCGACACGAATTAGGGCCCGTGACTTTACGGCCAATTGTTCTTGCTTTCCCCAACAATAAATTAACCTTCTCAATTATGCTATATATTTTCGTTAATGACGACAAACATTCCCAAACATTATAAGCGTACCAACCAGCTCTCGTTCTTTTGCTTCCTTTCTCAAGGTGACGTAATAACTTTTATGCTCCTCAGTATATATGGGTCGAATATCAGCTTTGAGAAACCAAGAGCAACAACAGAGCGACAGCCAAAGGATTGCCTGATTTACTCAAAACAAATTGGCGTATTTCAGTAAGTGCAGTGATAAAAGGAATGTGGTAGTTACTTTACTTTCCGTCCTTGATGAAAGTCGTCGCCATTGGTAGTAGTTAGAAAACAATTAAAAATGAACAGCAGTTTCTTCAGCGCAATCGAGTTTTCTTTACAGCGTATGAAACTCTCAGCCACAGTCCATGAAACTCTCAGCCGCGGCCCATGAATCTTTCAGTAACAGCCCGGTTGTGGCCTGTATGTTGGCGTCCACAGCGGTGCCAGACGCACGAGCATCGATAACTTTAACCTTAAATAAAAATAAAATCTACTGAGGCTAGAGAGCTGCAATTTGGTGTTTGATGATTGGAGGGTGGATGATCAACATGCCAAATTGCAGTCCTCTGGCCTCAGTAGGCTTTAAGATCTGAGGCCGGACGGATAGACAAGAAGCCATCTCAATAGTTTTCTTTTACAGAAAACTAAAAAGTACAAGCGGTCAATATTCAAGCAAGAAAAATAATTCTGTTAAGAAAATAACAGCCGTCGTTTTAGGGAAAATTACATTTTCATCACTGAAAGCACTTAGCTATTTCAGGAGCAAACAAAGCCTAATCAGATATGTAAAAAAAATTTATTGTTTTTTCCTCTTACAAATTATTTTTGTAGAACTAATTGAATACTTATCTTTATACCCTGATTGAAATTAATTTCTGGCCCCGCAGTAAAAAGAAAAACAGCAGCTAGCTGACAAAAGCCTCACGAATGGAACTTATCCTATACAAAACTTAAAAACGGCAATGCTGACTCATCTATTCTAACCCATTTTCACTGGATGCAATATCAGAGAATGCACTGGAATTATTCAGAACATCAGCTTTAGAACATTATGTTGTGAACAACGGAATCTTAGTGATGCTGTTTTTACGAAACAAACATATGCATTGTATAAACAACTCCAAATGTGTGTACATTATATATATATATATATATATATATATATATATATATATATATATGTATATATATATATGTATATATATATATATATATATATATATATTATATATATATATATATATATATATATATATAAGATGTGTTTGCTTGTTGCCATGATTATACGTGCCAAGCGTTTCATGATAAAATCTTTACTCACCGCGAAAACGTCTTTGGCAGCAACTGTGTAAGTACAGTGTCAAGTGACTCTGGTTAAGTTCATGTTTTACTTTAAAACACCCGTATCTTTAAAACTGCTCTTTTAGTACTGCAGTTAAGCAGCTGCTATTTTTTTTTTTTATAGAAATAAAGTACTTTCAGTACTTTCTCAAGTAGGCTAAAAGACATCAGCAAAAAACTATTGTCAAAAGGATTATGCATTCCTCAAAGTTGCTAATAAGGTATAATGTACAATAGTATGTGTGCTTTTTAACCAATGTTCTTCGTCTGTCTGCATGTCCATACTTTTAAATATTACTAACGGACTATTGATGTATGACAATTGCATAGAAGGGGCGTTACCATTACAAGGTTAAATTCAATATTATTAGTTTCACGTAATTCATTACATCTCTATGGCCATAATACCTGTTCTTAACTTGGAAGAATTCTTTTTGCCTGAACTTGAGCAAAGCATACAGGGGAATCTGATACTGTTGCTCGTAAGAATTGAAATGAACTTCAATATGACATAATCAATCACACAGAATACCTGGGGAGAGGGAGCAGAAGAGGGTCGGGAAAGGGGGGGGGGGTGTGGGGCTGGGGGTGGGGTGGAGGACAACCTCAAGCATTCAATTCTGCAACCGAACGCGACATGACCGGACGGGACCGTTCGAACCATGTTGGAGCCGTTCGTCTTGATCCCAATGTCTGGCCGTCAGGTGAAATCAGGAGAGAGAGAGAGAAAGGCCCGCGATCTCTGCTCGGTCTGTCCAAACACATCCAGACACATGACTTCATCCGAGAGGCATGAGACAAGCAGCCCAAGAAGGCTGGAAAAGCAAACGGCACGAAAAGTAATGACGTGAAAGCAAAATCCGTGCAAGAAGTAGACAAAAAGCAAGATTGAAAGGGGGACGGGGTGAGGGGGCCACAAGCAAACAAAACCCACTACTCTTGTGTTTCGGCATCTCAGGACAAAAGAGTCGCATCGGCTTTTCAGAGGAAATGTAAATCATGGATGTGCATTATTTTGTTTATGTAATCGTATGGGCAAATGAACATGCAGCTATACCCTGCAACTATATAATATATATATATATATAATATATATATATATATATATATATATATATATATATATATATATATCACCTATAAGATCCGTGAAGTTACAAACGAGGGGATGTGGTACGGTAGTGATGTGATCAAGGGGCTGAACAGAATTTGTAAGATATGTATGGGAGAGAATAGATCTAAATGATTGAGATCAATAATTTTAAAATTTTTATTTATTAATATTTTTTTTAACGAAGGTAAAGGTGATAGAAAGAGTTGCTAGAATTTTAGGGGTATAACATGACTTAGGATATAATTGATGCTATGCAATACTTAATTAAGAAAGTAGAAGACATGAAATGATTTATAAGTGAATTGTGCAACGAAACGGGTGTGTCGATCAAGTTATCCTTTTCAAAAACCTTTGTAAATTTGAGAAAACAAATAGAAAAAGCTGTATGAGATTCAAGAGGAACCAAAAAACGTATCAGATAATTGACAGCGGTCATGTGGAGAGTACTGACGGCATAGGTTATGAAGGAAAAAAAATAAACGGACGAAAAAAATTATTAGTTTTTATAATGGAAGCAAAGTGGGTATTAGAATACGTGAATAAGTGAGTGATTAGTTTGGTGTAGAAAAGTGTTTATTGTATCCACTGGTCTAATACTTCTGTGGATGAGGTAATGCTAGATGTAAAACAAAGGAAATAAGATGTATGAGAAAAGTTGTGAAGCAAGAAATAAGTCAGAATAGTTGGTATTTCCATGTGAAATCGTGCTAACTAGGACTATTAACTAAAATAGGCAAAATTAGTGAAACTGAATATTTGCTAGTAAAAAAAAGAAAAGGCGAGAGGGTAAATGGCAACCAGATAAATATAGCAATGAATATCAAGTCCGTATGGCGAGAGAATGAGAGGAGTTGATTCTTATAGGTATTTGAGAGAAAATATACTGGATACTGACATGGAGAGAGAAGAGACGAGTCACAGCTTGCGTGAAACAAGTAGGGAATCATGGCGTCTGTAAATGATTTAAATGAGATTTACAATGTTTTTGGAAGCAAAAGATTGGAATGAGATTTACAGTGTTTTGGAAGCAAAAGATTGTAATGAGCTTTACAGTGTTTTTGGAAGGAAAAGATTGAAATGAGATTTACAGTGTTTTGGAAGTAAAACATTGAAATAAGATTTACAGTGTTTTGGAAGCAAACTATTGAAATGAGATTTACAGTGTTTTTGGAAGCAATATATTGAAATGAGATTTACAGTGTTTTTGGAAGCAAGAGATTGAAATGAGAGTTACAGCATTTTTTCGGAATTGGTTAAATGTCAATATACAAGAAGAACGCGATTGCGCGCAACATAAAGGTTAATGGCACATTGTCGGGGGTGGGGACGGTGAGAAGAGGTCAACTTCCTGCTGATAGACCTTTTGTGCAGGTGTATAAAGCGGCTAATATAGTGAAAGTTTTCTGAGCAGACGGTTCATCCGCGATTCAGCAATCAAAATACGAAAGTGGCAGTGATCACTGCTGTTATTTTTCTCTGAGTCATTTTTGTTTATGGCAACTGGCAATTATTGGAAATTAATATATATATATATATATATATATATATATATATATATATATATATATATATATATTTATATATCATATAATTATATATATATATATATATATATATATATATATATTTAATATATATTTGCACACACACATATATAGATATATATATATATATTTATATATTATACATATATTATATATATATATATATATAATATAATATATATTTGCACATATATATATATATATATATATATATATATATATATATATTATATATATATATATTATATATTTATATATAATAATATATTTGCACATATATATATATATATATATATATATATATATATATATATATATATATATATATATATATATATATATATATATATATATATATATATATATATATATATAATATATATATATAGTATATATATATATATATATATATATATATTTAATATAATATATATATATATATTATATATATTATTATATATATATATATATAAATTATATATATATATATATATATATGTATATGTATATATATAAATGTATATATATATATATATACGTATATATATATATATATATATATATATATATATATATATATATATATTATATATACTAAGTTGAATGAGTGTTTATCATATGGATTTTCCTATGATATGAATTTGATATACTAAATTAAACAGATGCAGCTTTTATCTTTTACATAAAAAGTACGAAGAGGGTTAACAACAAAACAGCTAAATACTGCGGTAAATTGGACTCATCATGATCTATTCAGAAGTTGTTCATTCAGTTAATATTTCTGAGGCATTTCTCTCTTATTAAACAAGCGTGAAAATTAATGTAAATTGGCGGTGCAATAAATGCTGCTAAATATTTTAAGCAAATACTTATAACAACAGAAAATAAGGAAGTAAATTGAATAGTTCTCATTTAAAATCAGTCGCGCACCGTCAAGGAATAAAATAGCGTATAGTTTCAGGCCCTTATTTCCTGAATGCGATGAAAGTCAACCTCAAGTTGAGAGCGTATCGTGACTTTCATCAGTTTTCTTCAGCGAGACTTGAAACATTACGGCCATTTCCCATCACCTCGCGCTTATCCTGATATCTTTCGGAATAAAATGGTCTTAACGTATGAACTCGAAGGAAAGATGTTCATGGGAGATAGAGCGCTAATTGCCTCGACTCGGGGGCAGGGCAATACCGTCCCATCAACGAAGATTCAATATGAAACCCGAATGACGCGTCTTCAAGCTAACGACTCAGAAACATAGAATAATTAAACCCAGGCTATATAATCTTTACGCTCATTTAGAGTAGGTGACAGGACTAATTAAGGATTAATTATGTTTCTCGGCTCATTTGCATAAGATTCCAGTCCGTCAGTTCATTTTATAGGCTAATGTTGTCCTTCATGAGGCGGGTTGGGGTAATAACAGTGTCTTATTACCATGAGCGACTTTTAATTAACCTATCAACGCAAACGAGCGGCCATGACAGTGAATCTTGTTAAGGGAAATTTGCTTCGACACAAAAAATAATTGAATGAAATCTAAACAAAAGTAATTTTACTGGGCCACGTTCTTTGTGTGGAGATTAAAAAAAGATCATAAATGAAACCCCAAATGCACCGTTTCTTCCAAGACGCATTGATGAAACTTACTCCTTAAAGTCAAACTTGGGTCTTGGCGTTAAAGGCCGCAGCTCAAAATATAAAATTATTTATGAGAGGCCCCAACTAATGAGTCATCTGATCCCAAATATTATTAAGAGTATTCATAATGATTAAAAAAATCTGATGACAACGTCTCATTAGTATAGATAATAGTAAGTGACGTAATGAGTTGTATATATTGCTGGTCGGTAAATTTTGTTATAACGAAAATAAATGAATGACATAAAACTGTTGACAGACAATTCTAGTCGTTATCTCTACAGCTTCAAGTCTAAAATAACCAATTGGTGATATTCTAGTAACTGACCAATTGATTTGATTAAATGCCGGAGTCCTCAGATCAAGACAAAGCGAGAAATTGCATCGCTCAAAGAGCCAATCACAGGAACGTAATTTCATTTCCGATAAAACGAACAATGTGAGCGGAAACGTTTCGGCAGTCAAGGCTACTGGCTCCTGATAAGGCCCCTGACGAGTACTGCCAAGTAGGCTGGTCCACTGTAATTAATTGAGACAGGCTTGCGCATACCAAAACATCTTCGACATATCATTAATACATCAAATTCCGTCAATGGAAGTCAAATTCTCTCTCTCTCTCTCTCTCTCTCTCTCTCTCTCTCTCTCTCTGCCATTTTTGCAAGAATATTAATAGATATTGCAGTGAGTCATAATTTCAGTGAATCATAAACTTACATTAAATCTTCCTCCTCCTCCTCCTCCTCCTCCTCTTCCTCCTTTTCTAAACATATGCCAACAGTACAAGAAAATATATACCACATATAATTAAAGTGGACGCAAACCCTACTCCCTAAGGAACGGAACCATTTGTCATCATTTATAATTCCTCTCTCTCTCTCTCTCTCTCTCTCTCTCTGACATATCATTCCTCAAGGACAATAAAAGATTTTTGGAACATATAAAAGTTTTGGCCCGAGGCCAGGCGCTGGGACCGATGGAGTCATTCAGAGCTGAAAGGATAATTGATAGCCGAAAGATAACAGGTGGAAAGTAAGATGGAGGAATGAGAATATGAACAGAGGCACAGTAAAATGAATGAAAGGGGTTGCAGCTAAGGGTAGAAGGGACGCTGCGAAGAACCTTAAGTAATTCTCACAGTACACCGCATGAGGTGCATTGACGGTACTATTCCCTTACGCGGAGGACAATAAACGATGATGCAATCAGGTAAAAACTTGTATCATACAACATTGAACATTATGCGCACACAAACACGCATACGCTAATGCTACTGCTATCATAAACAATAATGATTAAAATATTGAGGCACATACAATACATTAAAAATCTGCTTCCATGAAAGTTAACGAAACGCATAGCGGACAAAAAGCAGTGGATCTGACCCGTTTGTATTTCCGTTTCTCTTTTCCTACTGTCATTATAAGTCCTTGACCCTCCACTGACAGTCACAGTTCAATTCCAAACAATACACGATGAGTGTATTCCCTATAAACAACACAAGATGAAAATGAACGTAAGTGAAGATAATGATTTGTTGAAGAAGAAGCGGGAAAGATAAACGGCTTCTCCGGACAGTACAAAGGCACCACAAATGTTTCTTTTGATCAAAAGAGACACATTCCCAGTTAACGAAACGAGGAGACTAAGTGTTCCTACTTATCCGGAATTCAAATCTGGGAACTTTCACTGGTGATGCAACTTTCTTAAAACCAGTGGAACAGAAGTAAATAGCGAGAGAGAGTAACCCACAAAAATTATATTTACAGCAGGACACCACGTAGGGTAGTGCAGTTGTGTCCACGGTTCCAAGATATCAGCATATTGTTTTTATTTCTTCTTCTTCTTCTTGACTACGTTCGACAACCCAAGATCCCCTTTTTGCAAAATAAAAGCGTCAAAATAGACGGTTTGGCTAAAAATAGAGGTGAAGCAACCTTAATATGTATGCGCACACATACACACATTATATATATATATATATATATATATATATATATGTATATATAATTTATATATATATATGCCTATACACACCACAGATATATATATATATATATATATATACATATATATTTATATATTTATATATAGAGTGTATATATATATATATATATATATATATATATATATATATATATATATATATATATATATATATATATATATATATATATATATACACACACACAACCATAACTGACAACTGAATGACAAAACTGAACTTAATCTCTAAAGCAGGATTTGAACTTGCGTCTTCCGAGATGTAAATCCTCTAATTACTACTTCATCTTGTTTATTTTACGGATATCTTTTCTGATGTCAATACTTCTAACTCCTTCAGTTCACAGTCTTTAGTAGTGCTGATGGGCTCAACAGCCTGAATTTCATAAAATCCGACAAAATTTACTCCACTACGAAAGAACACTTAGTTTTCCTCCAATACTTAAGTCTTTGTCTACTTGCTGTTTGCTCTAGTGTATGTATCTCCATAAAAAGTTTCCCAATGCGTCAGTTCGATTATATAATAATCCGTTTAACACGTTACAACATTCATATTACATTAAAAAGTGATTATAATGCATAAATCAGGTAAAGTAATATCTTAATCTAAAGTTTACATAAGGAACTAATATCCCAGTCAGTCACATGTACCTCACCACAATAAGATCAATGGTTTTTGTTTCTCCCCGTGATTGAACTATTCAGTCGCTTTTCACAGCAGCGAAAGCAGAATTTCCGAGATATACAAAGTCATGCAAGAATAAAGATTAGAGTCGAGTTGAGTTGAACTGAATTTAGAATTTAGTCCAAAGGCCAACCACTGGGACCTATGAGGTCACTCAGCGCTGAAATAGAAATTGATAGTAAAAGGTTTGAAAGGTGTAAGCAGTTGCACTATGAATCAAGTGTTAAGAGAGGGTGCCAAGTTACATGGAAGAAAGAGAATATGGAAGGAGGTGCACTAAATGGAGCAAAAGTGGTTGCAGCTCGGGGCCGAAGGCACGCTGCAAACAACCCTAAGTAATGCCTACAGTGCACTCATAAGGTCCACTGACGACACTAACCCCCCCCCCCCCCCCGTGAAATATAGATTAGAGGAACAAACAAGCAATAACATTTTTCTCCATTATTTTTTTTCTTGTTGTCTCTATCCCCTTTCCGCTCTCCGTTCATCGACACGATTCCACTGATGATGGGAGGTAGTCGTTTCAGCGTTAGGAAAGGTATAGACAGAGGTTGTGGTGGGAATAGGATGTGCTACCTACCAGTGTTTGCTACGACCACAACAATTCCAAGTTATGTCGTTCCTTCATTATCTTCTTCTTCTATTTCCAGTTGGTTCTCGGCCGCCCACCGCCCCCCGCCACACCTACCCTACTCGCCCATCCCAATCCCGTCTACCAATCCTTCTCCCCCTCATTATCCCATCCCCAATCCCTCGGTCCCCATCAAATACATGAGGCAAAGGCAAATAAAAGTGGGAGGTTATCACGGACATCGAGGCTAATCTCGGCAATCATGTACACCCAAAACGCACGCACACGCGATCGTTTAGCCTCTTGCGCGCACATATGCAAGCATTCGCACGCACGCTGGCATTCGTAAAGACATATGAAAGGGCCTCTAATAATCACAGGTATGAAGGCGTACATCACAACACGTCATACATTACACGCATGAGCACACAATTTCGAAGGTGCTTGAGAAGGGTCTTCCTGTACACTCATGGAAATAATGGCCCCCAACTCTCTCTCTCTCTCTCTCTCTCTCTCTCTCTCATACACACAAACAAACACGTGCACATACAAATACACAATGAGGAAAGCAAACATCTAAACGTTTTCTCCTTCTAAATTGCAAAAACAGGAAAAGAATAAAACAACTCTCTCGTTCGTTACTTACACACAACTTCACACAAACATAAATGATGCAACTTCCTCTTAGTTTTGTTCAAACGCAAATACACAAAAATCTCTCCATAGCACTCTCACTTATAAACGCACACAAACGTGCATGAACACAAGCACTCACACGCACAACCACCTCCCTTCCAAATTCAGTCGCAAAAGCTCTCTCTCTCTATTATATGCTCTCTCTGTTTAACAAATACGAAGAAATACATTAAAACAAGAAAAATTAGAGAAGAAACGAATTTAAAGATAAAATGTCCCCCAAATCTCCAAAGATATATTCCAACAGATACAAAAAAAAAGGAAACAGTGATAGTAACCGATTACAGGATAAAAGAAAGCAAACAAACTCGCAAAGTACAAAATAAATAAAACGAGACAGAGACAAGCATCCAAACGCTCAGACAGACGTTCAGTTGACCTCTCCGCTGACCCCCTTTACCTTTCTGGTTCAAAACATGACCCGGTTACGACTTGACCTCGCCGACCCCTTTTCCATATACACAAATTATATACAAAAACATATCTCGCTTCTACGAGGTCTGTTTTCTTTACTGCTTAGGTTTCCTAAGAAAAAAAAAAAATCATTCCGTATCTAGCAATAATCGTTTAGTTTTCTATCTAAGGTTCTTGTTATTCAGTATGTTTCAATAACTATGAAGTATTTATGAAATGATTTTATCGAGTAAGTGTGCTACTTCTTAATGCCTCCATTTCCATGGTATTAATAATCACAGAACTGATTTTTTCGATGACTCAGGGAGTAAGCCTACAAACTACTTTGTTGTTGTTGTTCTTGTTGTTGGTCTTGCTGGGGGGCGGGGGAGGGTAGGAAAGGTCTATGGAAGAGCCTAAAAGGGTCTAAAGGGTGTTTCGCGTTGAGTTGAAGATAACGGAATTTTAAGATATGGTATTTATGATTTATTTCATTCTAGGTTATTTATGATTTATCTATTAGAATGAAAATGTGAAAAATAAATAATGTGCATGTTAGACAGTAAAAAATAATTATTTCTAATGAAATAAAGCGTATCTATTTAAATTCTCGTTGGTGAAACAAGGCTCTATTTGACCGTACATTTTAGCAAGTTTTAATTTACGTTAAAAGTTAGGAATATAATGTTTACAACTTATATGTGAAAGGAAAATCTTGCATACGTTCCTAATAAGCTGGAGATCGGATCACGCCTTGTTTTCTAGTTCATTATTATAAATCTGATGCTGCTTCCCAACTTTTTGTTATGCAAAAGGATATTTCAAAAGAATCTTTGGACCTTTAAATTTCAAGCCGACTTGATGACAGAGGAATTCAGTTTAATTTTACGTTTGCATTTTCTTTAAAGCATGCAATGTTCGGTATAGAAACATTTCCTTATGCAAAAATCGTTGGGACTGACAACGTAATGGCTGTAAGTAGCTCGTGTAATATTACTAGAATACGCCAGTTTCCTATTGATGAACTATCTATTAACTTTAGCGAGTGGGAAATATTCAATTTTTTTTCTTTTGACTCACGGTAAACTGGGAAGTTGGATATTGGCCAGAATAAAAATGCTAAGTATGCTTATTTGTAAAACAGACATCACAGGAAGGCTAGCAAGGAGCTATCCAAGAAACCGACTTTTCCCTGAGAGCCAAGTGGTGAAAGGCACTGTCTATCGCTGTTTCTAAACTAGGTAAAGTTTCGAATCCTACCGGTGACGAAGCACTCATCAATTATAACTCCACTTGAGAGTAAGTCATTCCCAAGATATAGTGAATTGGATATGAAGCAATATTTGTGGCTCCATATTTGCGATATGTATATATATATATACATATATATATATATATATATATATATATATATATATATATATCACAAATATGAAGCCACAAATATCGTTTCATATCCAATTCACTATATCTTGGGAATGACTTACAATCAAATGGAATTGTAATTGATGAGTGTTTCGTCACCGACAGGACTCGAAACTTTGCCTGTTACAGAAACAACGATAGACAGTGCCTCCTACCACTTAGCTATCAAGGAAAAGTTATTGCCCAGATACGAGAATCGGTTTGTATCATGGAGAGGATAAGTAAATGGCGTAGTCGGTGGGATATGAGGCTCAACTCCAGTGAAACAAAAATTCTATTGATTGGTAGATCTCGTACAGATTTTCCACCCCACCCTCCCCTTCAAGTGGATGGGATTCTGTTGAATGGGTCTGCCACTTTAACTAAATTTGAGTAATTTTTGCCACAAGGAAGTCAGGTATACTTAGTGCGTAAGGCCTCATATACTGACAACAGTGACAAAATCAACGCAACCTGTTCTAGGTCATTTGTTCTTCCTTGACTAGAATATTGTTCTCTGGTGTGGATGTCTGCTTCTGCCAGAGATTTTTCTCTTTTAGATAGATTGGTTCATTTTTTCATGAGTTGTATTTTAACACAGATCTTTCACATTCGCAATTGATCCCAGATTCCCTTTTCCCGCCGAGAGCAGCCAGATCAGCCTAACAGTAGCACCAAGGGGTTCTTTATTTCTCTCTGAGGATGTTGCCAATTAGAACCTCAAAAGTTTGAGCAGAGATGCAGCATTTAATACCCTAAAACAGTTCTCTTTGTAGTTTAACAAATCACTTTCATTTTTATTTATTCATCTATTAATTTGTTCATTTACTTCTATCTTTTCTAGTAACTGATCTCCTCCTCTGTATTTCCTATTACCTTCAGTTACTTCTTTCAAATGAACACCATATTCTTGGGAAGCTTGAATTTCAAGTCAATGGCCCTTGTGGACTTGTTCCATATGAATAGGGTTCATTTCCTGAATAAAAAAAAAAAAAAAAAAAAAACTATATATATGAGCAGCCATATTTATAGCAGTACAGCATTTGATAATTCATAAAGTTTTTCCCTGAAACATCTTATCAACCCTAGTTCGGTAAAAAATTCATAAAATTCCGGAATTATGGTCCATACACGAGAACTACGCAGTTATTTTGGCAGAAATAACTGTTCTAGCTTTTGAGTGCTGTTCTTAGACTGACTATGTAGATAGTCAGAGACTGATACAATTCTAGGACAACATTTTTTTGTGAAGATTTTCACTAACCTGAAAATTTAGCCGTCTTGTGTGTGTGTGTATTAATCCCGTTGAGGGTTAGTGTCCTCAGTGCACCTCTCGTGGTGCACTATAGGCATTATTGAGGGTTGTCTGCACTGTTCCTTCCGTCCTAGCAGCACCTATTTCTTAGCCTTTTATACACACACACACACACACACACACACACACACACACACACACATACATATATATATATATATATATATATATATATATATATATATATATATATATATATATGTGTGTGTGTGGTGTGTGGTTGTGGTGCTTGTGTTGTGAGAGAGAGGAGAGAGAGAGAGAGAGAGAGAGAAACTTTTATTTAGCCTATGTAATGCTAAACATAAAAAAGACAATGATATTGAAAAAAGAATCAAACTTTAGATGGAAATACGGCATTTCAAATGTTACCTAAAAAACCCAGAAAAAAATTACTTAATCCAGGCGTGATACAGGATTGATGAACTAATTAAAAGTTACCCGCTGGCGTCGCTAAAGAGATGGTCACCGATGCTGAAACAAAAAACCTATTAATGACAGAATATTTTTGTTAAAAAAGCAGTGCTGCTATAAAAGTAAAATAAATGATTAAGAGAATGCAGAGCAATTAAAATGATTTCTTTCCAATTTGGTGAAAACTCGTTATAGCTGACAGCAATAAAATGATTACATTTTTAGTGTAATATTTATATTTTACTATTCTTTACTGTGGCGCTTACCTTTTTTTTTTTGTTAATTTGACATGTTTCATTTCCTCGTGATTGAGTCAGTCAGTGTGTGGGAGCGCGCGCGGAGAGAGAGAGAGAGAGAGAGAGAGAGAGAGAGAGAGAGAGAGAGAGAGAGAGAGAGAGAGAGAATCATCTAAACTAAAGAAATGCTTCGGAAACATTTAATATTCCTGTTTATTAGATCCCCTTGCTTAGGTCATGCAACAAAAGACGAATTATGAGCAAGAAATATTTAATAGAACTTTTCGTTTCGTTTGGACACGAATTTTGGACGAATGTGAAGAAAAATCCTCTCCAACTTCTCCAGGCCTTGTGGCTATGATGATTTTAAGGAGATATTCAATTTTATTAACTTTAGAACGGAATGGTCTTTGCACCTACGGCTTCAGGTAAAAGGTTCGAAAACATTGTTATACTTGTAAAACATTCAAACATACGGGAAAGGCTAAAACACTCTCGGCTTGACAGTTCTGTATCCTAATATGAGCTTTCTGTGAGGTGGAGTTTCAAGCTTGCACCGTTAACGTAAGTCCTAAGACTAGTTTCCTATTGTAACCGCTCTATTCCTATCAAATGCTTCCAGGACATAAGTGTACGAATCCCTGGAATATAATAATACTAGATATAATGTTCTCATTACATTTTTATTAAGTTGTGGATACACGTTAATTCAATAGATTTAATGCGAAAAAATTCGTTTTCGACTCTATTTTTATGTGTTCTTTTATATTCAAAAACCTATATCTGATTAAAATAAGAGGGTCAAAAAACATAAGCCAATGCTGCATACAAAGGTGCATACTTTAGAATTAAAGTAAAGTGAAAGTGGACACGACTACACGAAAGAAATCTGAAGTGGCACACGTGCACGCACACAAAACACGCACATGTACAGTATGCATGTATGTATTTACATATTGTAACAACCACAACACCTTTCAACTTATTAACGTCCTAATACGATTTTCGCACCCCTTCCAGCATAAGACTAGAAATACGAGAGCAGAAACGAATGAAGAAAACCTCTTTGCTAGGCTGGATTCAAACTGACACTTGCTGGAAGACTGACGTTAGTGGCCGTTAAACTATAAGTTGCAATGAGCTAAGCAGCGTGGTTTCCAAAACCTTCAAAAAAGGAGAATTTCTTCATTCATTTGCATTTTTAATTCAAAGCTTTTAGTTAAGATCCTTTTATCAATGCATCCGGACATAGAGAGTGATGAAATTATCATTGGAATATATATATATATCTATATTATATATATATATCTATATATATATATATATATATATATATATATATATATATATAATTTTCATTTAATAAATCTGTAAAATACAGGATACGTCTCAAGTATAAAGATCCATTAAAAAAAACTCAGGTTTAAAGCTAAAGACTATATTTCGGTGGACTGACTCCCACCCTTGATAAGCTTTGAACCAGAGTGTTTTAATGGGCCTTTTATATAATATATATATATATATATATATATATATATATACATAATGTGTTTGTGAGTGTATACTTCATTGATACACGCCTTTGTGTAGCTGTATCAAGCAGCTATTAATGTTAAAATTTTTCAGCACATGGAGTTCATCTACCCTACAGCAATTAAAACAAGAGATAAAATGGCAATTAAACAGAAGTCTGTTTAATTTTTCTCTGAGTCTAGTATCATAAGGCATTTTGCTAATTATGCGCACACACACACACACACACACACACACACACATATATATATATATATTATATATTTAATATATAATCAATATATATATATATAATATATACTAATATATATATATCTATTATACAATATATATATATCTATATTTTATATATATATATATTACTATGTATATATATCTATATATCTGTAATACATAAACAATATATTCTATATATATATATATATATATATATATATATACTATATATATACTTATATTATATTATAATATATCTATTATATCTATATAATATTATATATATATCTATGACTAATATATATAATTATACAATATACATAGATCTATATATAATTAAATAATATGTAATAAATATATATATATATATATATTAGATAGATAGATAGATAGATAGACAGATAGATAGATAGATTATATCATTTCTTTCAGATATAAAGGGAAATAGACTGCTAGAACAATACCCCAAAATGCCGTATTATTGGAAGTCAAGTTTCCCTTATCTTGTATCAACATTCGCTTTTCCTTCAGCGTTTAATTTGCTCCTAAACCGACAGCGTTCCGCGGAGAATTTCCACCTGTCTCTCTTCGCAGCAATTTATTTCATCTGAATAAAGGAACTGCCATTTCAGCCACTCGTTCGGTTCTTGTTATCGCTAGATTTCATCGACGTCCCGCTGCATTTCGAAACTTATTTCACATTTCGATTAATTAACTCGGCCCTCTCCCTCACCTCATTATCACGAAATTAGAGTAAATTATATTTTCTCATCTTTTACTCTCTTTTTTTCTTTCGTCCCCATAAAGACCTGAACATTGAACGTAATAAAATGGAAAAGGTATGAGCTGCGCGGAGTGGCATCCAAGTAATTAATCTTTCGGGTATACGATTTTTCACTAGGTGGGTACTACCCACTTACTGAAAAATCGGCAGATTATGTACCCACTGGGTACATAATCTGCCGGGCTTTAAAATGATCCGCAAATTGGCGTGGGTTTCAGTTTGTGTGCTTCAAATAAAACTGGGAATAAACTAACAAACGAACAATGATGTACGTATCTATCTATCAATTTATCTATCTATTTATGTTATATAACCCATTTCTCTTTCAAGACCTCTATGAAGACGGGTCCAAGCGTTTCGGCTTCAAAGGATCGCTCTTGCGTTCCTTGCTGGTCGTGTGAACAGAGAAATTAAGCTACGTTGGTCAGTACCTGCATAAGTGACCACCAATGAAAGCTTCTTAGCATCCATGTTGAAGTTCTTGTGGGGGCGTTTCGGTATGGAAGGGATAGCAAACTCTTTCCCTTGCAAGGACATTCCTCCAAAGGATGTTAAGCTATAAATGCATCTATATATATATATATATATATATATAATATATATATATATATATATATATATATATATATATATATATATGCATAAGCCATGTACTATGTCGTACCTCTAAGTAAATGGGGATACAATCCACAATGAAGTAAAATCTTCTTGTAGTTTAAAATAATTATTCTTTACAGGATTAAAGCTTTCGACCATCAACTGTGGTCTTGTTCACTAAAATGTCATTTTAGTGAACAAGACCACAGTTGATGGTCGAAAGCTTTAATCCTGTAAAGAATAATTATTTTAAACTACAAGAAGATTTTACTTCATTGTGGATTGTATCCCCATATATATATATATATATATATATATTTAATGTATAGATATGCAGAATGTATGCACGTAATTATTTATAGTATGTATATTATATATCATACAATATATATATATATATATATATATATATATATATATATATATATATATACATATATATATATATATATATATATATATATATATATATATATATATATATATATATATATATAAATATGAGTGAAAGAGAGCGAGAGATAGAAATCGTGTTTTCTACATTGTCCTAATGGTGGTGGTTCCTAAGAAAGGTAACGGCAATCATCACTACCAAATTTACACTTAAACTGCGGAATCGTGCATAAACACCCTGTACAGAAGACACCCCTCCACACTACACAATACATGAACCTGCAAGGAAGGCTCACCAGCAGTACGCCAATTTCCCTTAAACTCACCAAGCCATTTACGGCCAATATCCAGCATTCACATTCTTGCTTCTGGATATTATGCCAAATTATCATCTTCCATTCTTTCCACATGGCTAGTCAATTTCAAGACCCCGACCAATCTTTGCAACTACGCTAACTTTTTTATCACTCCTATGCATTCAATATTCCTTTCCCCTATTCATGTATATATATATATATATATATATATATATATATATACTATGAATGTATCAATACTATGTATATATATATAAGGATATATGTCTTTAATATATATATATTTAATATTATATATATTATATAATATTTATTTACAATATATATATATATATATATGTAATAATTATCTATATAAATATACATATGTATATATATATATATATTATATATATATATACTATATATATATATATATATATATATATATATATATATATATATATATATATATATATATATATATACAGGGTGTTTCAAAATTAGAGCCCCTCCGTCTACAGCATAAACTAAAATTTATATGGACAAAAACAAAAGTAATTCAGAACAGGTATTTATTTAAGTCTCTCTCTGAGTATTTAATATTTTGCGTGGCCTCCATCTGCCTGTACCAAAGCCTGCATTCTTGAGGGGTATGATTTCAGCAAATTGTAAAAAAGCTGAGACTCAAACTCCATTACTACCAATGTTTTCACACACATTAAGGTCACGGGAGCTACCTGGAATTTTACTTGATGAGAAGAAATCGATATCACTGTTTCGAAGCAGCTCCTGTGTCTGAAGAGCCTTATCATGCAAAAATGTGACTTCCTCAACAGATAACACATTTTCAGGATCTTTGAGGAAAGGAAATACTCCACCAGTTTCTCTGAAGTATTCACCATTCCATGACTGTCCTTTTTCTTTGATGATCCACATTAACTGTTTGGTTGTGAAACAGATAAAAATTCCCAAACATTCAGGAAACTTCACAACTTGGTGATAGCGCACGCCATCTCTGATATCATCCAACTTTGCAGCCCAAATGATGTCATTTTTTATGATTTTGCTTCCTGACTGAGAAAATGAAGAATGCAACTGATGCAGCAACATGGAGAAAGTCATCTTCATCCCAATCTTTAAGAAATGAACCACAAAACCATGCATGGTCTTCTCTCTGTTGCTGAGGGATGTTGGGCTTGCTGATAACATGAAATGGCTTGATACCAGATTTTTTCAACTCACTATATACAGCACTATAACTTCTCTTCTTTTCTGTTTTTGTTTCTAGTTCAAATGCCAGTTTATGTAAAGACTTTCTTGGTCCACCCACTGCCTCAGCTATGATGACTTTTGACTCCTGAGAAAGGACTTCAGGCCTTCCAAGATTCTCACTCCTTTCATGATGACAGTCATATGGATTTTTGTTCCAGTTTCTTTTAACAAAGGATTCATCTCTGTTAATATATTTAGCTATCCAGGAACATGAAATGAAGGATGTGCCAGCATCCCTGGTCTCTCTGAAGGTAATAGCCCAGATTCGGTCAATCCATCTGATTTCCTCCGAGTCGTTAGCCATGGCTGTATCTAACTACGTCACTCAGTCTGAAAATACAAGAAATGTAAAATGAAAAATAGCTTAATAGAAACTTAAGATAATGTAATTGGAGCTAGGCTATAGCAGAAAACTTCATAGCTTTCCATTTGTCCTGTGGAGGGGGGGCCTCCAATTTCGAAAACACCCTTGTATATATATCTGTTAAATATATATATATATATATATATATATATATATATATATATAAAAATTTAAAAATTAATGTATATATATAAGTATAAAGATATTATATAATAATATAAATACATATATGTAATTGTGTATATATAATATATATATATAAATATATTTATGTATATATATATATATATATGTATGATATATATAGATATATAATAATAATATAATATATATATCTATTATTATATATATATAATATATATATATATATGTTGCACTAACAAGGTTTAATGGATTCGCTCACATACATCTTCCTCTGATTACAGTTCAAAAAAGGCTTCCTGACCCTCTCACGCACCCGGCCAAGCAGCTGCGTTCTCCCGACACTCAAGAAACGGAGCGATTCGGCGAAAATCAATTTGTGAAGGTGTCTTCAGGTCTCAT
Organism: Macrobrachium nipponense; assembly: GCF_015104395.2. Taxonomy (NCBI): domain Eukaryota; kingdom Metazoa; phylum Arthropoda; class Malacostraca; order Decapoda; family Palaemonidae; genus Macrobrachium; species Macrobrachium nipponense. The sequence continues at coordinate 48,359,465 of NC_087210.1, read as the reverse complement.
TACCCGAAGCTTAAGCGAAGCCATCCATTACAGCCGTTGCCTGGCATCGCACTCCAGTTAATCACTTTGCTTGCTTTTCGATCTTTTGTTACGCCATTATAACTTTTAATTGATTTACTTTCATTTTCTTCCGTCCCTTCATTTATCAGTGTTTGACCTACTCCTCCTCCTCCTCCTCCTCCTCCCATCCGACCAGTGCCTCACCTCTCACCTTGCATGCACCTCATTTCTCATGCCTTCTTCTTCTTCTTCTCCTTCTTCTTCATCTTCTTCTTCTTCTTCTCCTCTGGGCTTTGTGTCCGCTCTCTTTTTCTCGTTTTTCGTTTCGCTGGGAATGGATCTCTTTCTGAAAAGCAGGGCGCGTCTGCTCGCTCTCTGCTCTTAATTAATAACTGATACTTCAGCGGCTTTCACAGAAAATGCAGTGCTTGATATGGGAAGAATGAATAATGGATATGATTCCAACAGAAGATTTTCTAGGCATAATGTGCAAAAGACAACTCAATAAGAGGATGAATTTATAACATACAGAAATTCACGATCATTTTTATTTATCCCATTTATACATACGTAGTTACACACACACACACACACACACACACTTACATATATATATATATATATATATATATATATATATATATATATATATATATATATATATATATATATATATATATATATATGTTTTTACAATTGTGAATTATTAGTCTTTTTACACTATTATGGTTTTTTAGAAGCTTAAGATTTCCTTAATCGTATTCATTAACATATTTCCATATGTAGTAATGTATTACGAAACGTCGGAATAAAGACAAGAAAATTGTTAAAATGGCCTGTTTCCTTCGTCCACCCGTTCTTTGATATATATATATATATATATATATATATATATATATAGTATATATATATATATATATATATACATATATATATATATATATATATATATATATATATATATATATATATATATGTATATATATATATATATATAAATGCAGATACTGGTACTTCTCCCGATGCAGACTAAGAGAACGCACGCCTCCCAACACCGGAGGAAATCTGACATATTCTTCGCGGACTTCCATAAGAGCCTTCCCTCACTCCCACAACCTTTCTGAATATTTCATCGGAAGACGCAGCTCCCGATCCTCCAGGGGAAAGGATACGACGCTTCGTGTATCTCCGAGAAAATCAACGCTGGTCAGATTTCAACGGCTGTTTCAAAACCCGAAGAAATACACTGCATTCGCCACTCGGGAAATTTCTACCTTCGCCAAGTACGGATTAGGGGTATTCTTGCTGCTGCAACGTAGCAACTGCAGGTGCATCTTTATACACGAGGCTCCCCCACCCCCTTCCCACTATCCACCCCTTTTTTCCGCTTTTGCTTAAGACAAGATGTTCTTAACTAACTAGATAATTCAAATTTTGCTTATTTAAGAGCAACCATAATATCTGAATTTCCTCGTGATATTTCATTCACGCTACCTTCCTCCATGATCGAATTAAATTCTGTTTTCATTTTCACGATAAATTCCAGCATATTTAAATCTTACATTCTAAAGCTGATGGGTAAATGATAGTTACATTCCAAACCATTCTTAGCTTTGTTGAATGACACTTTATATTTCTTGTCGATTTTTTGCATTTAGTGTTATTATCTTTTTTCCTTTATTCTTTCTTTCTCTCATACACTGCATGATATTTTGTCTCAGTATTCAATTATGACAGGTGTCTCCCGAGCATGACGAATAACGTGCTAAATATAGAATTCATTTATCAATTTTTACGGCCTAAGACTTATGTCATTTTCCTTGTCTTTAATATTCCATATTCAGCACTTAACATGTAATAAACGTGCATTTGGTTTTTATATCAGTAAAAAACAAAATTAAGTTTCAAAAATCGAAAAAAAAATTAGTACCTTTTCGACAAAGTTTCTGAAACCGAAGACTTCTCAAGCTACAATATACATACAGTGTATTCGTGCACGAATACATCCCTGCCTCATGTTCCCAACTTTCAGTACAACATTTCGAAAACCCTGATGCCACTACTGATAACACTCCGCTACCCCAAAGCATTATGTGTGATTCAGCTGTGAAAAAAAAGACGCTTGCAGAAGCTGCTTCAGACTAACATGACTGGCACACCATTATTGCTTATTATTCAATAACAATAGGCAATACTCGAATGTGATACTGGTAAGAGTGGCTCTCCTAAATGAAGACGACACGGTTCAGTTGCAATCTTTTATTTCAATATTCCCCGAGGTATAAATGGAAATTTTAACCCGCTTCACGCATCAAAGGGGTTAGCAATATATTATTATTATTATTATTATTATTATTATTATTATTATTATTATTATTATTATTATTATTATTATTATTATTATTATTATATTATTATTATTATTATTATTATTATTATTATTATTATTATTATTATTATTATTATTATTATTATTATTATTATTATTATTATTATTATTATTATTATTATTATTATTATTATTATGAAACTAAAAAATTCCAAATTAATTCGTTTTGTTGCGACAAAAGCACTGGCAATGGAGCCTTTATTCCAAGATAAATTCATTCAAGCTTGAATAATTAACAAGAAAGAATATCATTCACTATGACTCACATGAAGTAACCTCCAGAAGACCAGTCATAATCAAATAATTTTGATAAAGCATACTTATCTGAGAATAAACTGTACGAAAAAAAAAATAAAAACAATAGTGCATAGGAAATCTATATCCAGTGCATGGCAGTAAACTTTGGTAGATCTACAATAATAAACTGGTTTATCACTGAAATTCGTACAAGGCTAAACAGAAACCTTTAATACACTTACCATCAGCTAGTCGCTAGGAAATGTTAGATCAACAAACGAATCAATACACTGAGCACGCTCACCAGCGTTACTGAAAACTTTCTGAAACATATTATTGTTTTTATTATTTTTAAAATGGTTTAACTAAACCAATGAGCTGATTAACGCCTCTCATAGGGCTGGCCCGAAGGATTTAAATGAAATGGTGTACCAGGTCTAGGCCATACCAAAGCACTGGGACTAAATCTCGATGAATAATGACAATGAAATTCGAAAAGTAAATATGCAAAAAGGCATATGATTCCACAATGAATACATGCATAGACTAATAGACTAAATGCATTTACTCAAGTTTCCATCGAGGTAAAAAAAAAATAATAATCTAAGGAACTATCTCATTAAATGTATTGATAATAATGTATATTATATTCCACAGACTAAATCAAAGACCAAACATACAATATAATTAGATTATAATAACATACTTCTCCATATATTTATAGAACTACAATTTTAGGCGCACATACAAAGATTTGCTTCCCGTCATTTAGATAGAGATGCTGAACAAAACTTGGGTTGCAACGGAATCATAGTAACATTTCACGATTTCCAAACATCTAGTGTAACCTGATTTTGAAATACTCCCTTTAAAGTTTTAGGCTACTAATTCCCGTTAAGAAGAAAGGATCAGTACTGATATTCTTTGTGGCAAAGAAGCTATAAGTTATGGATAAAAAAAAAAAAAACTCGTAAACCTCTCTTTCAGCAATTCACTTTCATTACTGAATCCAGTATTTAGCTGAGCTGCATTTTCCTCTTAAGGTACCTATAACCTATACCAGGAAATAATATTTGTTTAGGATACTCTGTAACTACAATACAAGCGCAATTCACCTGGCTATAACTAATTGTAAAACCTACTTTGAGATGTCCGAGGTATGACTTATTCAAACCAATAACACGAGTCGTTCGGTTCTTTACAGGGTCGTTGCTCTTCATAGACCGATTCTCCTTAAAGCAAAATCGTTTTGTTTCAAAATGGGGAAAACTTTAACAACAATTGATACATTCTTCAGAGAGTAATAAGCACTGAACACTTTGTACTTCAAAAAATATAATAATTTCCTTTGAAATACATCTGTTTTCATGCTGAGTTATCGTGGAAATCATACCGCAGCGTCCTAGAGGAAATGGGACTCACCCATTCTCGTGTATGTCTCCCAGAGGTCTAATTACTAAGATACTAAGGAGAAAGATACGGGGCCATCTACAAGGCTTCCAATAACAACTCAAAGAAACAAATCAACGAAAGTAGAGAGGCTCTAGACATTGAGCCTTCCAAATAAGACAGAATATGCTACTCAGGATCAACAATTTATTTGACTGATCGTGTTATCTAATATCACAAAACAAACAAGTAAAAAATGCGCCGAAGTATCTTCGACGCAATCGAGTTTTCTGTACATCGTGTTATCAAGACCGCCGAAAATAGATCTATCTTTCGGTGATCTCGGTATAATGTTGCCAGACTCATGCTCCTGGCTAAATTGATGTTTAAATAAAATAAAAACTACTGAGGCTAAAGGGTTGCAATTTGGTATGTTGCATGATTGGAGGATAGATGATCAACATACCAATCTGCAGCCGTCGAGTCTCAATCGTTTTTAAGATTCCAGGGTGGACAGGAAAAAATGAGGACGGACAGACAAATAGCCATGCGGATGGACATCTGGAAAGAAATACTCCAAGAAACTGAAACTCCTTTCTTCGACATTTTTCCTGACAGAGTAATAAAGGAAACAGCTGTGGTGTCCTGTCTGCTGTCTGTGAGAGGCAAAGGTCAAGTTGAATACCGAAATCTACTTGAAGCAACACTCTCTTCCAGGCAGACGAATTCGTAAGATTTCCACCGCTACACAAGGGATGAGAATATGCTCAGCAATAAAACTGTCAGATAAATTTCTCACAAAATAACTAAAGCTAGAAATTATGAGCATCTACGGAAAATATATTTCTTATGGTCATATGTTTTAATCCATTAATGTTATATTTTATTCAGTGTAAAAACTACAATTCTTTCAATGCTTTTGAAGAATAATTGATCTGAAACATTGTCAAAGAACCATTATTGTTAAAGAATTGGTAAAAACATGCCTTGGAATTTAAGAAGTCCAGGGGAGGATAGTGAACAGTGAAATCTAGATTCAAGACGTAAATAGAATATGAAGTGTTTTACGGGGTAATGCCAAATAACCTCACTGCTCTACCCTGGGGCTTCATATAAACCCTTACTTAATTCATTAGGCAATTTTGTCATTCACATTCCAACTGGTTTCATGTATCCATTCTTTTCCTAGTTTTCTGTCAGGGGTTATTCATTTTCATTTTTCCACTCTTTTTCAAGCAAATATTTTAATATCTTACATTCAGTATTTTTGACCTTTTATTCTGAGTTCGTTGCAGTATGCAAACCTACCTGACCTTTAGAACTAACTCTCCTAACATTTTTCTCCACTTTGTTCATTCTAAGCGCTGAAACTCATTCACGACGGCTCTTTCGTTTGGTCTAGTGATATTTTCGCCATTTTTCCGCTGACCAGAGACGTTAATATTTTAACCTTTCATACTCTCTTTTATTTCCTCTTCTTGACTATCAACTTTTGGTTTTACTTACCCTGTCTTTATTTTTCTCCCGTTCTTTGCTTTTTTATTAAGCACAATTATCTCCCTCATGGACTATGAGTCTCTCTTTCTCATGCATTATTAAGAGGCTCATCATGGACACAGGTTGCAACTTTCAAAAGCTTTGTTCCCTTCCTCAGTTTCTTTCCTTCGTAGCATACAAAGAACAACAAAAAGAAATTATATCTCTTTACCTTACTTTTCATTTTAAACACATATTGAGTTAAATAAAAATTAAGTTGATATTTTGAGGCCCTTTGCGTCACACGATGATAACGATAATTTCACTCACAATATTATGATTAATGTTCATTTACTCCACCAGTATGTCATTAAAATTTCAAACTAAGCTAGAAAGGACTGTAGTCATTGCGCACGTCATACGCGTGCAAGAAACCTTAACAACTGTTATTCACGTAATAATGAATAGAAAGTGTGCTTGCAGTCAGGCAAAAAGTACCACGTTCGATGAATATAAATGACCTAATCTACTTGAATGCAGAATAGCCATTAAAGCTGGCCACTGAAATGCATAACGCTGCATTTCCTTGAAGAACCTGATTATGACATAACTGAAATATAATGAGGTTTATCCTGTTCGTCATTTAGAAAGTGATGAGCAATAAGGATGAAATCTACTTCTCTTAGTCTCAAACAGACCATGTTACTCGACTAGATAAATAATGTTTAATATGACTCGTTAAAAAAAAAAAAAAAAAACACACACACACACACATACTTTCTAATTGGGATCGTGGCCTTCGTTATGTGATCTTCACTATATACTCCTAATCCATATAAAATTCTAGTCTGTCTGGCTTTATACGTAAACGAATTCATGCACGATAAGTACTGAAAATATACTATTCTTTTTTTTAAACAAGTTACGCTCGACCATCAGAGTTTCTCTCTCTCTCTCTCTCTCTCTCTCTCTCTCTCTCTCTCTCTCTCTCTCTCTCTCTCTCTCTCTCTCTCTCTTAAATGCATTCACACTTACGCAAGGCGATATCTCCCGAAGGCGATCTTGATCCTTCATCATCGTGCTTATCACCTCTAGCATCTCCTGTTACATCAAGCATCACCCTTTTGACTTGCAATTAGCCCATCCCATTATTATATAACCTTGGAACCATATGCTAAGTTGCGTAATAAATCTCTGTGGAACGAGGACTTGACTTTGAATGGCCTTTTGTCTTATATTTAATTACAATTGCTATTGACCTGCATATTTATCAGCACAATAGAACTATAAAACCAAGAGGTGTTTTCTTTCTAGTCCGAGCATGCGCAACAATGTGAAACATGTTGATAGCTTCGCTTTTTATGACATGAACAGAATTACGTCCATCTTATTTGAGTTTTTGCACTATTATCTCTACACAGGATTGCTTTCTAGGTATACTTAAAAAAGTTCAGTAGGTATTATAAACTAACGAAGTATTTATCTACAGATAGGAAAATTTTATTTCATTCAAAATTAACCCTCGCAAACCAGGAAAATCTGATAAGCAAATAAAGCATTTGTGTGCTTGCAATTAAAATTTTAGACTCAGATAAAACACTTCAACTTATTCAAGGGATGGAAACATAATTAAAGCTATTTTCGTTGTTTTTTTAATGGAAATGCCCTTTGAAAACGCAAATAATACAAATGGCTAAATCTGGAGTAGAAGCACTTTTGGGTTTGATCTATGAAGTCGATTGATGAATGACCTGATATCCTTGAGATAATGTCATTCATCACCCAGATTACTGATACTATATGATTTGACGATGTCGGGGCTGTCCTTTATATTCATCAGAAAGGAAGCACATATGTGTACACTACATATCTGCCCATTTATTTGATGCATGTCTACACGTTTATGGTAAGAAATAATTTGGTCTTTTTGTCCCTTTTAATTTATGTATTTTCTGAATTTCAAATTTTTTCCGGACCTTATTTTCCTAAAATCGTTACAGATAACAACAGCTCGGGCACAGGTCTCCCTCCTGCTCAAATAATTTCTATTTGGTCTGGGTTCGTACGATGCCATAAGTCTCTGTCTGTGTGATAGGGTGATCTGACGCCAGCCTGAAATCTGCGTGTGCCACACCCATTCATACACAATAGCTCGTCTTATTCGCCGCTGCTTTACTTACAAATTAAAGCTCTGCTTATAGTACATGATTCCTTGTTCGTGTATCTTACTTTATTTCATGTGACTATTTGGATATAACCTGCGTTAATGTTTATTCACACACACACGCATATATATATATATATATATATATATATATATATATATATATATATATATATACACAGATACACACCCACACGAGTCTTTTTATTGTAAGCGACTTTTCGGATTACATACGATAGGTTAAGTAAGTGAATATGATTTACATACTTTTACAAAACTGGTTTAGTAATACAATAATTCTTTGCTTTTACCTATACAGAGCCAATTTTGCTTTTCGTAATTCTTTTTAATACCAAAATAGTGCTATAATAACGATTGCTGGATATATATATATATATATATATATATATATATATATATATATATCTATATATATATATCTAATATATATATATATTATTACAGTCGTGAGAGAGAAGGGTAATTTACCAAATTAGCAGGTGGGTTCAATGGACCATAATAATACAAAATAAAGGTATTTGAATGAGAATACGATCAAACGATTTTAAATATAATAATGCAAAAAGTATTTACAAAACAATAGACAATAAAAATAACAAATGACAAGTGACAACCACGTCTCGAAAAGTAATCGTACTTGAAATTAAGAACACTTGAAACAAAGCACAATTCGTTATTAAACCCTCACAACAATATCACTTATACTTAGCTTATAGATACATTACAATAAAGTGGACTGCTTCCCTGCCGGACACCAGAGTCCTTGGTTTAGTTGCTGAGTGGAGACTGATTCAAAATTACATTTAGGGGTCGAAGAAAAGTAGGATGGGCGGAGCAAGTAAGAACAAGGAGTGTGAAACAAGACCAACAAGTTTCTTGGAAAGGACAAAGGAAAGTGGTATACAGGGGAAACAGTCAGGCAAAATATATACAATAATTATAATTATGTGGAAGGTGTAATACCTCCCCATAGAGGATCAAGCCCAGCGGAGTGGCTTGATCAAAGTTAAACACCTTCCTTCTCCTGAGAAGGTTGAGACTGGGGCTGTGACAAGGCATCAGCAAATACGTTGTCGCTGCCCTTGAGGTGCTTTATTTCAAGGTTGAAGTTTTGAAGATAAAGCCCATCTTAGTATGCGCTGATTATGGGCCTTTGTGCGCTCAAGAAAGGTGAGGGGGTTGTGGTCCGTATAGACATGGATGACAGGAGCTCCTTGTAGATAACATTCAAACTTTTGGAGAGCAAGAACCAAACTTAAGAGCTCCTTCTCTATGGTACTGTAGGACAACTGATGAAGCTTGAAACTACTGGAGGTGTATCCTATTGGGTGGAGTACCCATCAATTTCCTGCAACAGCACTCCTCCCCAGCACCAGTGTCGCAAGCGTCTACTTGCAAAGAGAAGGGTTTAGAAAAATTAGGACTGTGTAAGACTGGCTCACTACTCAAAAAATATTTTAAATGTTCAAATGCTGCCTGACATTTCTCATCCCATTCATACTTTTTAGGGCTGGTAAGACTATGTAAAGGGGCAGCTACTGAAGCAAAATTACGGCAGAACTTCCTGTAATATGAAACCATACCCAGAAATCTTTTAAGGGATTTCCTAGTCTTAGGTTCTGGATAGTCAAGAATGGCATTAACATTTGCAGTTTTAGGCCTGACATTACCTCCACCTACAATATGTCCCAAGTAAGTAACTGTAGCTTGTCCAAAAACACATTTTTTTAAATTTATTGTTAACTGTGCTTCTCTTAATCTATCAAAGAGCATATTCAAACGTGTCATCAGCTCCTTCCAAGAATCTCCTATCACCAATATATCATCTAGATATGCAAATACTCCCTCTAGACCCTGAATGGTGTAGTTAATTATGCGTTGAAATGTGGAGGGGGCATTTGTTAAACCAAAAGGCATTACTTCATACTGAATAACCCAAAGGAGTTATGAAAGCCGAAATAAGCTTGGCTCTAGATGTTAACTTCACCTGATAATACCCCTTGAGGAGATCTATTTTAGCTACATACTTTGCTTGGCCCACAGAGTCTATAATGTCATCTAGACGGGGTAAAGGGTAACTATCCTTAACAGTAGCAGAATTTACTCTCCTGTAATCTGTACACAGTCGCATGCTGCCATCCTCCTTTGGTACCAATAGACAGGGAGACGCCCATGGTGACTTGCTTGGTTTAGCTAATCCAGTTCTCAGAAGATATTCCACTTCTTCTTTCATTACTAATTTCTGGCCGGGCTGATGCGATAAGGGTGTTGTCGTATGGGAGCAGTTCCTGGTAGAAGTTCGATGTCATGGGTGAGAACTGTACACTGACCTGGATTTTCTCCATAAAGTTCTGGTAAGAGCAAATAAGGTTTTGAAGTTCTGTTGATTGAAAAGGAGAAAGATGTTGACATGAGTTTTCAAAGGTTTTCAGGGCAGCATCATTATCTACAAAACGCCACGAATAGATGAATTCAGGTTCACTTACTTCAGGTTTCTCGTCCTTGACCTTAACATTAACATTAACAATTTTGTCTCCATAACCAGTTTCAGTATTCCTGGAATGATACCTTTTAAGCAAATTGGCATGGATAATTTGAGTACTTTTCCTTCTATCAGGGGTTTCTATCACATAGGTATGGTTATTGACATTTTTAACTACTTTCTATGGACCAAAAAATTTGGAGGAAAATGGGGATCCAGGGATAGGAAAGTATGCTAACACAAGATCTCCTGGGTTGAATTTCCTAATTTTAGTTTTTTGATCATAATTATTTTTCATTTTAATCTGAGCTTTGCTTAAGTTTTCACTGGCTATTTTACGGACTTTGGAAAGGGTTTCCTTAAAGTTACTCAAATATTGTTGAACAGTTACAGTCTGATGATGAGTCTGGGGGCTTTAACCATTCATCTTTAATTAATGCAAGGGGTCCTCTTAATAATCTCCCATATACCATTTCAAAAGGAGAAACACCTAGGGATTCCTGGGGGACTCACGTATAGCAAACAACAAAACTTTACTCCTTCATCCCAATCAAGATTGCTCTCTAAACAAAACTTTTTTAACATACTTTTAAATGTTTGGTGCCATCGTTCCAGGACTCCCTGAGATTCCGGATGATATGCAGATGATAAGCTATGTTTTATATTTAATTCCTTCAGGATTTCTGAAAGAGTTTACTTGTAAAGTTAGAACCACGATCAGTTTTGGATATCCTTGGGGATCCCGTAAGTAGTAAAGAAACTTAAAAGGTGTTTAGCAATATTTTTGGCAGATATATTCTTAAGTGGGATGGCCTCTGGAAAACGAGTACCGGGACACATAAGAGTTAATAAATATTGGTTACCACCTTTCGTCTTGGGCAAGGGTCCAACACAGTCTATTACTAATTTCTCAAAGGGCTCATGTGGAACTAGTATAGGCTGTAAAGGGGCTTTAGGAATTACTTGGTTAGGTTTGCCAGCTATTTGGCATACATGACATGTCTTTATGAAATCTACGTCTTTTCTCAAATTAGGCCAATAGAACTTATCAAGTATTCTATAGTAAGTTTTGTATTGTCCCAAATGACCACCTGGTCCATCATGTGCAATTTTCCATTATATGGAGTGCGTACCGAAGAAGGGACAACAATTTGGTGGATTTCTCACTCCAGGTATCGAGATTTGAATAGTTAGAAGGACGGTAAAATCGCATTAGGATACCATTATTATGATAAAAAGAAGGGGATTTATTCAAAGATTTTATATCAACAGCCTTATCATGCAAACAAGATAAAGATTGATCTGACCTCTGGGCAACTATAAGTTTATCTCTAGACATTACCTTAGCTAAGAAATCACTATCTACTTCAAAGTCATTTACTTTTCTCCTGCTTGGGACCGAGTGACTATATGTGTTGGGGCTTGTTCAAGATCTACCTTATCCTCCATGGGGGTATCAGTGACAATTAAATTTGGTACAATTAATTTCCCGGCTAAATCATTACCCAATAGCAATGAAACTCCTTTTACCGGCAATTCTGTATCAATCACCCCTAATTCAACTTTCCCTTTTACAAGTGGGCAATCAAGGTAAACACTGGCAAGGGGAATGGATGAGATTCCAGTAAGATCCCTTACAACCACCTTCTCACCTGTTAAATTATTCTCAACATTAGGTAAAGCCTTACTATGCAACAAAGTTAAAGCAGCTCCAGTGTCTCTTAATATAGTGACCCCTAGAACTTCTGTTCTTTCTCCCCCAGGTTATTATACCTTCAGACTTAAAATCATCAAATACATCGGGTACATTAGCTTGCACATGCGAAACAGGTTTAATCTGGGAGGTTGAAATTTTACGTTGGGTTTCATAAAAACATTACGGTTAGTTATCAGATCCTTTACATTTAGGGTCTTTACAATTACGAATAGTATGTCCTTCTTTCTTACAATAACTACATTTAGGATTATCAGAACCTTTGGGATTATCCGAAATCTGCTGGGATTTTCCTGAAACTGGTTTTACAAATACCTCAGCTTTTTTATTAGGAATACTCTTATGTATTAAGGAATAAGTGTCAGCCAAGGAAGCAGCCTTTAGTAAATCTTTCTCCTGCCTATCTTCAATATAGAGCATTACATTAATGGGAAGTTTCCTTTTAAATTCTTCAAGAACCATTAAATTTATCAGTTCTTCAAAAGAAGTTACTTCAGCACACTTAAGCCATTTCTTGAAAGCTCTAAGCTTGTCAGAAGCGAATTCTAAGAAAGTTTGGATATTTGATTTACATAAGTTACGAAAAGCTTGTCTATATCCTCCTCTGTTATGGAAAATGCATCTAAGATTGCTTTCTTAACCTGTTTATAATCATTAGTATCATCCAGATGCCTAACAACTTTAGCAGCTTTACCTGACAATTTAGGTTTAAGGAGCCATACCCACTGTTCAACAGGCCAATTAAGGTGATTAGCAGTTTCCTCAAATACCCGAAAATAATCCTCGGGATCATACTCTGTGAATAAGGGAACTAACTTTATATTTTTTAGTCAGGGTCAAAGGGGGGGGGGGGGAGATAACTCTTGTTCAGTTTGCCTAATCTGAAAGATTGGGATTGAAGCCCTCTCTTGTTCCACCTTTATAGCTAACCTAGCTTCTAATTCTAATTTAGCTTTTTCCTCTCTAGCTTGAAATTCTAACTTAGCTTTTTCTTCTCTAGCTTGAAATTCTAACTTAGCTTTTTCCATTTCAAATTTTTGCTGCGTTTCTACTTCCTTAAGAGAAAATTCACTTCTCTTTTCAGCGGCTTGCAAAGCTAACTCTTCCTGTCTTAAAGCTAACTGAGCTTTTTCACGGTCTAACTGAGCTTTTCCCGCTCGAACTGAGCTTTTTTCACGCTCGACTCTGCCAAGACGTTTCAAACTCTAATTTTTTGGTTGCAATTGGTAAGGGTGAAGGGGTTTCCGGGAACAAGATACTGCTAGCTTCGTCACCCAAGGTTCCAATACGCATATAGTGATCTATTATCACTTTCCTAATGTCAAACTTACGCATACTAGAACGTAACTCAAGGTCTAAATGCCTAGCTACTTCCATTAATTCAGATTTTTTAGCATCGGTAAGAGTATGCAATTCAGAGGAAGGATCCCCCACAAACTTTTGAGTATTAAACTTCGCCATTGTGAAAAAAAAGAAACTTCAAGAACAATATAAACACCTGAATTAGAGTTTTACAATTCTTAAATTGGAGCCAACTTAGTTAAGCATTTACCACGCATGAAACCATAAAAAACCACGCATAAATAGTAACCGATTAGACAAGAATTTATACACAAAACATTTTAGATACGGAAAAATGAGAATGAATAAGGACGCACTGGAAGGATTTTACTCCCGGTTCAAACCAAAATGAAGTCAACAGGAAGTACCGTCGCTCAGCTAACAACCGTAACTTACTACACCTTTGATTAGTAACGGTAACTTCACGCACATATGTCGAGGCATTAACAAGATTCATTACACTTTACAGAAAATGAATAACGCAAGAGACTGGTATCTAAGGACCCAGGGAAAGACTATAAGCACGTAAAAGTCACAAAATGATTCAAGAGAATGAATTTTTAACAATGGTACGACAGATTAACTTTTTAACCAGCGCACTGAGTCTCAGGTTAGGAGAGGAGGGGAGGGGAAAACCATAACAAGGTTACCGGCAGTCGTTTAACCAAAAACAGAAGTGGCCACCTTCGGTCACCGAAAAATTTACGCACAATGAAAATAAATTCTTCAGCGATCTAGCAAACACAAAAACAGTCACCTAACTAACTATAACTCAGGATATTTATATCAAGCAAGGTTTAATAACGAATCACCAACTACATAAAACAACTGATTCTTAACGAGGTTGTCAATTATTATACCCTACGAAGTTAAGCAAAAATACATCCCGGACAGGCCCCCATAATATTATTACAGTCGTGAGAGAGAAGGGTAATTTACCAAATTAGCAGGTGGGTTCAATGGACCATAATAATACAAAATAAAGGTATTTGAATGAGAATACGATCAAACAAGATTTAAATATAATAATGCAAAAAGTATTTACAAAAACAATAGGACAAAATAAATAACAAATGACAAGTGACAACCACGTCTCGAAAAGTAATCGTACTTGAAATTAAGAACACTTGAAACAAAGCACAATTCGTTATTAAACCCTCACAACAATATCACTTATACTTAGCTTATAGATACATTACAATAAAGTGGACTGCTTCCCTGCCGGACACCAGAGTCCTTGGTTTAGTTGCTGAGTGGAGACTGATTCAAAATTACATTTAGGGGTCGAAGAAAAGTAGGATGGGCGGAGCAAGTAAGAAACAAGGAGTGTGAAACAAGACCAACAAGTTTCTTGGAAAGGACAAAGGAAAGTGGTATACAGGGGAAACAGTCAGGCAAAATATATACAATAATTATAATTATGTGGAAGGTGTAATAATATATATATATATATATATATATATATATATATATATATATATATATATATATATATATTATATCATATATGCTGTTTGGATTAGTAAGAAAAACAAATACACAAAAGAAGAAACGTGTGCCTTTGTGAAGAATAAACTATCTTATGACAGGTGGTTGTTAAAAAATTAAAAATTGCAAATCTAATTTAGTAAAAATACATTGATTTTGACTTCTAATTTTTTTCTCGCCATAGTCATTTTGTATTTTGTAACATTCTACTTATTATGTAATGAATGTAATATTTTCCTAATAAAAGAGATAAAAAAAACGCATACATCTACCGTTCACGATGCACAGTAATAGTAATAAGGATCTTAACTTGGAATGATTCATTTCATGAAATTCCATTTCTTGCCATATTGTTGTCATTTCAATCATGACTATAGATACATCGCCAATTTCAATCATTCTTCCTCCCACACAATTCCCGGCAGGCTTGTCTAAAGCTCATCTTTTATTGTCTTCATAAATGATTATTCAAACAACCATTTACTATTATTCTTCGCCTTATCTGCATGTCTTTGGATTCTTTCCCTCTCTCTACGTCTGCATCTTCATTCGGCAACCATCCTCTCCAACCGTTACTTCCAAACCCACTACTTTCACCACCACTGTAACGACCAACATCATCATTAACATTTAACCATGATCTATCTATTCTACTTGATACATTTCCGTTTCTACTGTATGCATAAGCGAAACCCCCTCCCTCATCATTACTATCTCCTGTTTTCCTTCCTTCCTTCCTTTATCATATTTTCCTTTCACAGTCTCCCCTTTACCACTCCCATCACTAATTCTGCTACCTGCACACCACCACCATCTTCATCACCATCTCCTCTCTCTCTCTCTCTCTCTCTCCTCTCCTTTTCCTCCTTCCTCGCCCTCCAGTGACCCCATCCAAAGCCACGACCCGTTCCAAGTAACCTCGTGATCCGGTTATGTTCTCGCCCACGGAGACCCCGAGTCTTCATATTTGGATCATGGATGCCACTCCCTGTCGGTCCCCACGCCCCTACCCAGGCGGTGGGTGGTGTGAGGTCCACCTTTCACATACCCCTCCCACGGATAAGCGGTTGTGGGGATGGGGGAGGGGGGATGGTTGATGCTTGGGTGTTGGGTACACGGTTGGGATTCACTCTACTACCCCGCTTATTGCACATTTGTCTTCTTCACCTTCAGGCTTCACATCTTGTGCCGTACTGTACTTTCTGCGCTGGAAGGGAGGGAATGAGGGTGGGGGGTGGGGGGGGTGGGGGGGGAGGAGGGAGGAAAGGGCGAATTGCGTCTATTCTTTATGCACTACTATACCATTATTATGCTCTACGATAAATTGGTGCACAAAGTTATCTCTAAGGGCTTGTAAATGCACACACATCTTCGATACATATATATATCTGTGTGTGTGTGTGTGTGTGTGTGTGTGTAATATGTATATACACTTTTGCGTGCGAGTGTGTTAATTTCTGAAACATTTGGATGAGCAAACATTTGGTATCTTGCGTGTACACTAATTTCAACAATCTTACGCATATTCTCCTCGTCGTAGTCGAAGTCTTCAGCAACGAAAACAGTATAAATATCGTGTAAAGACTTGACCCTTTATTATAGTAAACCCCACGCGTAATATGACTTAATATGAGCGAGTCAGTTATATACAAAAAAAAAAATCATAATGGAAATGACTAGCAAGCAGTCCAATTTCTCCGTTCCGAGAATCATGGGAGTTTTAAACACGAATCGATTCCCCTGCCCACAATTGTCAGACCTTCGGCGCCGAGGAAAAAGTAACCCCGGTTGAGGTGACAGGGCAGCAGCCGTGGGTCATTAATCTTTTTCACATAAATGCTGGCAGACATAAAAGTTTATCACTGAATGCTGTTTCTTGTTCAAAGAAAGCGATCAAATATTAGCGAACCTTAAAGGAAACAG
This sequence comes from Macrobrachium nipponense, assembly GCF_015104395.2. NCBI lineage: Eukaryota > Metazoa > Arthropoda > Malacostraca > Decapoda > Palaemonidae > Macrobrachium > Macrobrachium nipponense. The sequence continues at coordinate 48,342,841 of NC_087210.1, read as the reverse complement.
ACTGAGGTCTCCAAAATGTACGAGAGCCTTTCGAGCTATTGTTTGGTTTGGATTCTCTCTATGAGAAAAATGAAACTTTTTTTCCATAAGATATACTTAACAGACGCGCGTATCTATCTATCTATCTATCTATCTCTCTATCGATATATCTATACATCTATTATATATATATATATATATATATATATATATATATATTTATTTATTTATTATATACATACACGTGTGCGAGCGTGTTCGCTGACAATTGGGAAAATATGTCTTTATATAACACCAATAAGCAAATTCTTGATTCCGGAACGATACTACTCTCAGAACTGAATGTAAATAAGAATGCAACAATTATAATAAGTGATATCAGAAATAAGATGCTCATATGAGAGTTGGTGATGGATACTACTTAATTCCTAAGATGTAAACCCTGATTTCAAAACAGCATCATTGCTGATTCTAAAGAATGCAACTCTATTCATTTACCGGGTTTTTTTGACCTCGGACTTCAGAGCTTAGCAGTACAAATTTCAGAGTATGAAACATTATTTATTTAGCAGTTGTGAATCAAAATCTTAAAACTAAAATATTACTAATTTACAGCATACAGTAATATTGTTCTCCCAGGGCAGGTTTTACTACTATCAAGCAGTTGGGTCACTGATTTCACAAATGAAATTATTCCAGTATGTTAGCTGGAGGTTTTGTTAATTGACCCCTGAATTCAGGACAGGATACACAACTGTTTAAATGAAGTAAGATTATTCATTTCTGCGTAGCTATGGTGACCGATTTCACAACAGACTAGGAGCAGTCATGGTCACTGGTTTAAGAGCAAAGGCGTTGCCCATTTCAAATCAGATGTTATGCATTTCTGGGAAGTCATGGTCACTATAATTTGAATTATGAGGCATCTCTGATTTCAGAGAGCCACCATTAACCTCTGAGTATTTGTGAACATTAATTTCAAGACAGCTGTTATTATTTTATAATTCCCAAATGACTCTGCGTACAAATCTGAACAGACTCCTTGGCAATATTAAACGGGAGATTTAATTTTGGAACAGTTGTGATCGCTAATTACAGAACAGAAATGTAACTACGTCCAAAGCGAAACGCACTGTTAATTTCGGAGCAGCTGTAAATCATGATTTCAGAACAAACATGTTACTGATTTAAGAGAAAATCAGAACAGAGATGTTACTGGTTTACGAGAAAGATGACATCGTTAATCGTTACAATAGATATGTTCACTGATCCGGAAGCTTTTAATTTAATAATTTAAGAGTAGAAAACGTCTTTAATTTTTCAGCAATCAGAAACAAATATTTCTGATTGCAAGGCAGAAGACATTCTTATTTTCTGATCAACTGTGGTTACTAATTTTAGCATTGAGACATTAATGATTCCAGATTAGGAGACATTACCAATCGTGAAAAACTGTGTGGTTACTTTCATATGAGCAGAAATATCTGAGAATTTTGACAATGAATAATAATTCACTATAAAAAAGAAAGGAAAAAACTTTACAAGTGTTCATTTTATTTTTTCCTTTATTCACAAGACAACACCAATATAAAAAATTATTTAACATCTCTCGTTCTAATTGTCTGCCTGTGAGTCTCCAATACTCCTTTATAAGAATATGATGAGCGCCCTTCATTTAATCATATTTTGTTCTCTTTCTCTTTGTGTGTACTCCACTTTTCTGTGAACAGGACAAGATAGCTAACAATAGATAAACAACGAAGAGAGAAATCAAAATGAAAGCAACACAAACAAAAATCCCTACGCCCCAAGAATGCTTTTTCCTTTTCATCACTCCCTTTTCGCTTCAAGTAATATGCTGCCAACGAGTGAGGTTGACCCCCATCAACATAAATGGCCGGCGTTATCAGCTATTAAGGAGAGATCCTCCCACCGAATACGGATGGAGACATTAAGTCTGCCTCCAAGATACTCGTAGCCTTGCTGGCTATAAAATTCGTCAGCCAAAAGCAACATGATGAAAAGAAGCAGGAGAGGTAATACATAGTGATAATTATTCTTCTGAGGTTTATCGAGAGTCGGTCTTTTCGTTTTCAGTGTTTTTCGTTGTTTTATTGTCAATGCTTTGCACCTTCAAATACTCGCTGCCTGTTGCATATTTCATGAACACTCGCTAAGTATAGTTGGCTGAGCGTGGACGACCATTCAGGAATTTCAGCAAGCTACATTACAGCATTAGTTTGGTATTGTTTGTGGTCTCCGAGAATTCGTTAACTACAGTTTGCTGCATCTGCGCAGTCGACAAGCACAATAAAATATATGTATTATGTACAGCTAGTTACACAGAAGCCCTTGTCAAGTGCATGCAGTTGGCTATTCATGAATTTCAAGTAAATGCCAGCTCTGTTTTATTTTCACATCCAACCAAGTATTACAGAAACTAAGTGGGTTTTTTTTATATCTTATTTGTATGTTTTAGTTGTTTTGAACTTTAAATTTTAAGCTTCATATAAAAAACAGAAGTTTTATTTTCAAATTTATGTCTGTTATTACTTTGTAAATTGTAATCAGCGACATCTGAAGGAAGACCGCTCGTTGTTTTGCTTCTTTCTTATAAACCACTGAAAGTTGTTTTTGCGGAAAGAGGATATGGAAATCAATAATAAACAATGAACGAAGCATTCCAGGTCTCCCATCTGTCAGGAAGGCGGTTCATACCTGACTGCACTGAACACAAGGTCAAGAGACAAAACAAAAAAGATAAAAAAAAACTACGATATTGTTTCGGAATAATTGATTACCTAATGAAGAATACTTGGTTAGTCCATGAGTGCATTGCTCATGTCTCGATACACAAGACTGTCAAATTAAACTAATAACGAAATACGCTATTAAATAAAGTGTTTCTCATCTATACATCAACTCCAATTCAACTAGGTTAAAAAATACGAACTACACAAAATTGATTATTTTCTACTCAACATGATAAATGAATTTTAAATGAAAATGTGTGGTGAGAAACTAGTCTAAATTAGCAAAATATTTTACTTATAAACATATCAGGCTTTTATATAAATATATCTCTTTTCATGTATAAGTAGAATTATGCATAAATATAGAACAGATCCGACAAATTTCTCCTCTAATACATTCCCTATTCCTCTGCATTTAATTAAGACTTTTAGTGACCCTTTCTCTCCGCCAGGAAACAGGTTCTTTTCTCTCCCGCTTAAGCTGAGGTAAAACGCTTTATAAAAATCTTTCTCCAAAATTTCGGCCAGAAGGCCGTAGAATTTCTCCCGTTGCTTTCATTAGGCTGTCGCCAAGTCTTAAAAAATGGGTCATTTCGGTTAAGGGTCTTATAAGGAAAGTTCCGCTATCCCAGCTCCCCCTTTCTCTCCCTCCCAGTAGTTGTCGCGACGCCAGTGTATATGAAACCAATCAATATCAGAATTTTCGAGTGTGTAGATACAGACCTAAAACAATGGTTCATACCCTCTTTATCGAGATATCGATATCGAATAAGATAAAAGCTTTTCTCTTGATTGCTAATAACGCAGAACAATAGCTGTCCCTTTTGCTATCAAAGAAACTTATGCTGTAACATGACTTCTTATCCAAAGCAGATAATAAATTTTTCAGACAAATTGACAAGCCAACATATTTGTGTAGTATCTAATCACTTAATTTACTAAACGCTATTGTCAATTCAAGTGTTCTATATTGCTGTTGAAGAACACGAGTACTGAAAACAAATGAATACCAAGATACAAAATTAATGTTATATCTGCATTCGAAATGATGTCAAAAATGGCATTGATTTGTTCAGAGGTATCCAATAAAACAGGGTGCATAAGTATGGAAAAAAAGCCTCAAAAGAGATAAATGGCCGGATAAAGAGTAAAAATAAATATATAAACATACATACATACAAACACAGACAAACACATACACATTTATGTATGAACATACATATACCTTGTAGTGTATATATAAAAACATTTATATAATTTATAATTATATATATATATATATATATATGTGTGTGTGTGCGTGTGTGTGTTAGGTGTGGTGTGGCTTGTGTTGTGTTTCTGTGTGTGAGTGTGTGTGTGTATGTATGCAAATGCATATATATATATATATTATATATATATATATATATATATATATATATATATATATATATATATATATGTGTGTGTGTGTGTGTGTGTGTGTGTGAGTAATATATATATCCGATGCAGCACGAAGGAACATGTGCTAAGGAATATCCATAAATCCACGGTAGAAAGGTGAGTGAAAACTGGGCATTTGGAACAAGTACTTTCGTAGTTTATTCTGCATTTTCAAGTTCACACTGAATATAACAGAAGTTGACAGACTTTTATATACAAAAACAGAATGGGGACCCGCCGTGGTTACAGTTTGTTAATCTGAGTGGCAAAAGAGCAAAAGAGATAAGGAAAGAGGATCAAGGTGTAATCCAGGATGGAATTTAAATTCCTTGTTGACGTGGCTTCAATGAAAATGGACTCCAACAGATTCATTTTGCGGTGATCTTTGACCCTGCAGATTATCAAGGAATATCCCAATTAATAGCATGGCCTGTCTTAAGCCAATGATCCACAATTAGTATAAAAGTGTTGTAACTATTATGACTATTGTAATCATTATCCTTATTTAATTCTTATGGAACAATCCTAAAGGTCATGACATCGGAATACTATTTAAAAGGAAATAAATGGACATGCAATAAATAAGAATCTCTAAACAGTCACTATGGCAACTAAATGGAAACTCAGAATAAGCCAGCGACCAATTAACTCAAAACAGGCAAGCGCTGACATCTATGACACAGTATGGTACACTATCTCACAGTTCCACTGAAAAGCACTAGCGGAGTGACATCGTGGCACCTCAAAAGAATGTGGATGCTGACACTGCAAAACAGGCTGCACTAAGGGTTATTTGAAGTTCCCAATTTCCGACAATGGTCTAAGTCAGTGGTTCTCAACCTATGTTGGCTCATGCAACTTGTCACCATATGTCAGAATGTCATTTCCCACCCACTATCCAAAATTGTCTGCCTCAAAAGGTGCATTCCAAATAATATGCAACAAAATATTAACATAAACACACAAGTTAGTGGAGAGAAAACCCAGCGTGATATCTCAGTATTGGGGACGTACGTTTTGTGTGGTGCTAGAGCCCGTTTGAGCCTGCCAATCTGCGGTCACAATTAACCCCCTGAAACTCTGAAATTCCCCCCTGGTTGACAACCACTGGTCTAAACTATAGACTTTTTTCAAGAGAATGGGAGTCCAGACTTGCAGCAACTATATAAACGTGCTGATAATAATCAAACAAACTAGTGTTACAATGACGGCGGTCGTCGATGACAGAAAATCAATATCTCAACAACAAAAGAGCCAACACTTTGAATCTCGTGAGCTGAATATCGAATCTTATGTATATAACGGAGATTAAATGAACAATACACAGTTTTCTGGCAGTAATGGGTGGTGTGTATAAGGAATGACCAAGAATCGTCATATATTCAGGATCATTATCAAGTAAAAGGGGATCGTGAAGTATCAGCCAGAACTCAAATCTATTACATACAAGTGACTTATCACTCACTAGTTTATTCATAATCCCTGTTAAAAGTAGGCGCCGCTCCATTTTGCAGCGGAGTCAAACGAATGCAACCACCCAGCATTATTTTTATGTTGTCGTATCTTATCTCCAGGGCCAACAGTCATGTCTCTAGTAAAGACTAACAACAACAAAGGTCCCTGATCGCCGTCCCGTGGCATACCAGGCAGACTTCATAGGTATAGTGTTGCTTTAGGCTAACAAAAACATCACAAGCAACGTTTACGTGCAATTACTTCAATAAATAGCAAATAAGGTCATTACAACGAATCTTACAAATAAAAATAAAACATACAAACGTAACCCAAAATATAAACGATTTTATATTGAAAATTATTCTACTAGCTCAATTCTACGACTTCAATTCATTTTTTAATTCTTTGACTAGCAATAAATATAAAATGACGAACAAAATTTCCATTATATATTATTAGCTGATACTTTTCATATATGATAAAAAAAAACATTGCTATAACAGAGACGCGAAGAACACCTGAATTGGAAGATACTTTACAACTAGTAATAATATCTGCGTTGTCTAGTCATGTGAGAAATGTGATACCAGCGGTTGCTTCCGCCTTTAGACATGGTTATTACACCATGCATGTCTCTGCATCTGGCACATCTCGTAGGTAAATCATTCGGTAACTGGATAAACATAGATATATTCTTACCAAATGAATATAAACAATCTCAATAAATCCATAATGCTAAAGGAGGTGCAGCTGATTCGCGTACTGCATGAGAAACTTGTGTAGTAGGACGATATTATTTTCCGAGCTCTCTGATGAACTTTCTGTATTCGGAAGGTGTTGATATTTTTATAAATGAGTTAACTGAACAATCTATAGTAAATGTATCATTAAGTACCTGTACATAATGCAAATGAATGCAGCAAAAAGCCTATCGCGAATACTTCACCTTACTCACTAGGCTTTGCCATTCTCTCCCATTTTCTGTTCCCCGCAGTCTCATACTAGCTTTACTCCAGGAGGCACCTCTAACGTCCTCTTAGAAATAACCCTCACATTTTCTCCATCCATCATTCACTGCATTCTCTCTCATCTCCCACTTAAAAAATGACGGGGGGACTAAATACCAAATCCGACTGTAAACACTACAACTGAGTAGTAAGACACACACACACACACGCATTATTTTTATTTTTTCGGGTGAGGATGGGGGAGGGGAACTGCCCTAGAATATCAGTACAACAAGACACCACCTCTACCTGCTAATGCAGATAGAGCGAAAACTTAAAAATACAAAATAAAATATATAAACTAGGGAGGTAGGTATCGAAGGAAGAAAACAGAACACAACACGTCATACTATGAATCTCCTGGTGAAAGGTTAAAAAGGAGAGTAAAGGATTACATGAGATAATCCTAATCATAAACACGTGTCGGCCAAGACTTTGCTCTGCGCTCTAGTTTTCTCCTCGTTCCTCATTTGTTTGAATGGCTTGCTCGAGTTGCCTGCTTGCTATGAGTTCTCTCCTTGCATCATTTGTGCACGAGTGGTCGGTTTGTTTCACAAGTGCGCGAATATATAATAGGGCAGTTTTATTTGCGCGCAAGCTGTCTGCTTCCTTCACTCTTGTTCAATTCGTCTGTTCTCTTTGCTCTGCTTCTCAGATCTACCTGGTCACTCCGTTTGTAAGGGGATGTCTACTTGCACCATTTGTGGCCGAATAATTTGTTTGCTCTATTTCTCGAGCTGTCTGCTTGGCCCATTTAGAGTTCAAGCTGCCTGCCTGCTTCGATCGTACTCGGGCTATCTGCTGGCTTCGTTTGTCTTTCTCGTACCACCCACGGACTCCTCAGAACCTTTTCTCCATAACGGCTTATCTGATGCAGTCGAACAAGGACCCACACACACACGCACACACGCACACACACACACACCTATTTTTTTTTCTTTTTTTTTTTGAGGCCCAGGAGATTGGGACAATGATAGTAGATGCAAGAATACTTCAGGCACAAGAAACGACTGTTTAGATGCAAATGATACCGGAATTTCTGCAGTTTGTAAAACAGTGATGATTTGCATCTGCAATACACAATATATCCTATTATTAGTTTAATGAAAACGACACAAAATAGAGAAGATATTGATTGAAAACCACGAATAAAAACGAAGAATGCGAATATTCAAGGAATTTATGGGAAAGCCTTCATTTAATACAAAATGCTCATATATCAACTGATGATGAAGGCTCTCCCTAAAATTACATGAAAATATACATATTTTTCATTTTTTTTCATGGTGTTCAGTCAATATCTTCTCTATTTTGTGACTTTTTAATTAAACTAAAATGTTTGTATGTATGTCTATCTACTTGTGTGTGCAACATATAGGCGCATACATACATACATACATACATATGTATTATATATATATGTATATATATATATATATATATATTAATATATATTATATATTAACGTATACATACATAATAATAATTTAATCTAAATATATATGATATATATATTAATATATATATTATATACGTATAATAATATATATATATATATATATATATAAATATA
>NC_087210.1:48329652-48332152 GCF_015104395.2 Macrobrachium nipponense | reverse complement strand
TTACATACTACATACATACATACAAATATGTATATATATATATATATATATATGTATATATATAATATATATATATATATATGTGTGCATATATATATATATATATGTATATATATATATATATATATGTGTGTGTGTGTGTGTGTGTGTGTGTGTGTAAAAAAAATTCGTGGAATAAAAGTGAAAGAGAATGGGTATCAAGTACAACTGTATCAAGTTAAAAAAGCTCCTCATCTCAATCGAATAGTGTAGTGTGTCTTCAACTGTATATATATATATATATATATATATATATATATATATATATATATATATATATATATGTATATATATATAATATATATATATATATATATATATATATATATATATAATATATACACACACACACATCTCCACAACCAGAAAATGAAGGGATTTCAGCGCTAATCGTCCTAATGTCATGTAAACAACACGTGAACGAATAAGGAAGGATTAATTCCTTGCTAAACGTAACCATGATTCGTCCTTTCCATTACAAAGACAAATACCCAGTAGATAAAGCTGCATTCAGGCTAATGGCGACTTAAATTACCCTCGACACTGAGGTTGTTTTTAAGATTTATGACCTCGATCCGTTATATTTATGGAGGATATTGACTCTATCGTCCATGATTCATGGGGGGGAATATTTTTTCACGAGAAATTTTAAAAATTTCGACTGCTCTCTACCAAAAAAAACAATGTTTTTAAAAATCCACAATGATATTCCTCGACTATTCCCAATATGTTTGTAACAGTGAACTCTGAGATGACTTTTGCTTGCGTTTCAAGTCCACCAGAGGTCGCCGAAACCATACATATTTATGAAAACAAATATTTGTAATTGTGCGCAGAAACTTCTCAGTAAACGAAAATGACCAAATGCGGAGGAGTATCAGTTTCATTCCCCAAAATTAGTGAAACCTAATTTTAAATAAATTGTTGTTTAGTAGTAATAGTGGTAGCAGTGCAGCAGGTATTACATCGCTAGTATTTCACACGCACCACATTATTAAAGCATTTTCAATAATAGCGAGTAACTGCTAAAACATCCATCGAGATTATTACCCTCTTACCTTTGACAGTATAAAAAAAAAAAGCTCGAAGAATACCTGCTTCTACTTTTGTAATAAATCGTTAACAATAAGTAGAAAATGCAGCGGCCCAAGAAACTTTCAGCCACGGCCTGTAGGTGGCCTATATTGTTGGTACCTATAGCGCTGCCAGACGCACAAATCATGGTTAACTTGAACCTTAAATAACTGAGGCTAGAGGGCTCCAATTTAGTATGTTTAATGAATGGCGAGCGGATGATCAACGTAACAATTTGCAGCCCTCTAACCTCAGTGGTTTTTAGGATGTAAGTGCGGACAGAAAAAGTGCGGACGGACAGACAAAGCCATCTCAATAGTTTTCTTTAACGGAAAACTCAAAAAAGGGAAAACTCGATAAATGCTCGCTTCTATTTTGTTAGAATAATACAAAACGAAAAAAAAAAAAAACTAGAAGAATGTGCCTCTATATTTTGAAACTCGCCGAAGTCGAGTCATTGGAAAAACTATCGACCATCGAGCGAACTGGAGTGAATTATTAGAGCATTATTCACCACTTATGGCCCGTCTTTCTGGACGGGAATTTCCATCCCTGTTTTTCCAGTCTTCGATAGAGACGTCGCAACGGAGATGACTTCAATTTTGAAACAGTCAGGGATTATATTTTGGGAGTTAAATTTCGCTTATGTTCAACATAATGAAAGATAAGTTCTATTCTTGAGGCGCTTGCATTGTTTCTGTTGATTTTACTTGAAAAGATGAAAATAAGCAAAGACAACATTTTGAAAAGTTACCGTCAATATAATTACTGGAAAAATAAAGCAAAGAAAAGTACGCACTCGTAGATGTATTGCATATCGAGGTCAGAGACCAATTACCTGTTCAATATTTCGCGGCAACAGAATATCAACGCCACAGCTGCTCAGTTGTCCAGCACTTTTACTGAATTCACTCCATTATGAAACAGATAGACTTTTTAGTGAATTGTAAAAGTAACAACGTTAGCAAATCACAGTTAATTGGGGAAAGAAATATTTCAGATAAATATTTCTGATAACTTCATTATCAACAATGGGAAAAGTGTGGTCCTAGACACGCCAACTGGTGCGCAGCCTTCCTAAATTATATGAACAGAATTATAGAACAAAAAACGCAATTACATAAAAACACAAATACGAGGGCCACTTACAGCACCCACCAAATCTTAAAAACGAGAATATTACATTTTGAGAACATAAAAGATACTAGAGCAATATTCTGATGGATTTCAGTTTTCTTAAAAATGACCAAGCAAAATAACTGGGAAAAAATTTCATCATGAATATCAAATTCGGAAACGACAGTTTCACAGATGGTATGCCCAAACATCGACTCTTATCTATTGAAATATCACCGGAGAAAATTTATCGCTGGTATTTTTGAATTGT
>NC_087210.1:48299652-48324652 GCF_015104395.2 Macrobrachium nipponense | reverse complement strand
TAAAATAGAAAACCAAGTCAAGACATATAATATTATAAGCTCTATCCATCAATACATACATACATACACACACATATATATATATATATATATATATATATATATATATATATATATATATACATACATATATACATACAATGCACACATACATATACAGTGCTCAAGTGAAATGAATAGTGAAATGTCCTAGTAAATAAATATCTGCAGATATGCGATATTTTGTTCCTTGTGCGAGGAGGGGAATCACTCTCTTTCTCTCGGGAAAGGAAAGGTCCTGGAAGGGTGCCACTCCAAAGATATATGGAGAGAAGGAAAAGGATAAATATGAAAAAGAAAGTAAAAGGGGCGAGACGTAAAAAAGAAAGAGGGTGGATAAGAGGGAAGGGGTTAAATGTGACGTCATGCAGAAAGGGGAAGGAGAATGGCACAAAGATAATGACATAAGGGAGACGATATAAAAAAAAGGGGGAAGATATGTAAGGACACACGAGAGATAAAAAGAAGAGACAGAAGGGGAAACTTGATTACGGAAGAAAATAACATAAATGGCTGATAAACAGGTAATTTGTTGCAATTTGAAGATTAATTGCAACTCGGGAAGTTACGAGAAAAGGAAGAATAAAAGGAATGGGGTGCTTAAATCCAACGTCTCTCTCTCTCTCTCTCTCTCATGATGTAAAAAAAGGAAAGTAATAAAGCGTAGGAAAAAATGGGAAAATGAAAGATGCAGAAAGCTGAGTCGTTCATTCCTAACAATCACTGATCGTTACAAGACTTTTTCCGAGGGGAACTGTGAACTCTGTGTGTGTGTGCGCGTGTGTACACATGTATAGTTTATTAAATTCATCAGAGTACTTACAATCAATGAAATGAACAGGTGCAATAAATGACTCTATTTTTTTATGGAGTAATTAACAACACTCTTTACGCTGGCACTGTTCATTGTGACACAGTTCCCGAGGCAACGACAGTTTCTAATTAAGCGTGAAACTTCCTGTCTCTATGATTTTATCATGCACTGAAATTTGTTTATGACTTACGACTGTTTTACAGCAATTAAACAGGTAAAATATGCGCCGAAGTTTCTTCGGCGTAATCAAGTTTTCTGTACAGCGTTAACGCTGTATGAAACTCTCAGCCCCGTCCCCTGAAACTCTCAGCCCACAAAACTAAGCTGTGACCCATGAAACTTTCAGCCACGGCCCGGTGGTGATCTGTGTTGTTGGCAACTATACCACTGGCAGACGTACGATCATGGCCAACTTTAACCTTAAATCAAATAAAAATTACTGAGGCTAAGAGGGCTGCAATTTGGTATGTTGGATGATTGGAGGGTGGATGATCAACATACCAGTCTGCATCCCTCTAGCCTCAGTAGTTTATAAGATCTGAGGGCGGGCAGAAGTAGTGCAGACCGACAGACAAAGGCATCTCAATAATTTGTTTTTTACAGAAAACTAAAACGAGTGATACTTAATATAGCGAAGCAAGATATGACAACGGAGTGGAGTGGAAATCCATGCTAATCGGCCAACAAATATCTCCATCCTCTCTTGCCTATGATATTGTTGTGTCCAAATTACAACTCTCACAAAACTGTTAGAAGATAAAAATTTAACAGGTGAACTTCTCATCTACAATAACTTATTTCTGATTTACATTTGAATTAACATCACACTTGAAATGGGGTTTGCTAAGGGTTACATAGCAGTGCTGATAAGCCAGTGACATGAATGAATTTTCTATCAACTTTAGGTAATAATAAACAGAGGGAAGAAGAAAGTTGTGCAACTACTTTTGACTGTATCTGCAGCACAGAAAAGTCATCTGTCAGTAGCTTTTCTCGTTTAATGCCCTACAGGGTGTAAACGTGAAGCTCAGGTTTTATTTTTGAATGTACTATATACAATAGTTTTGGAAGAAATTAATCCATTGCATGTAAACAAGCAAGGAAAATTCTAGCACAATTAATTGTGGAAGATGGGACCAAGTGCACTCGAAGTTACCTGCGAATTATTTCTGTTCTCTCCCGAGTGACCTTTCTAGTTTTCTTAAATTCGAAAAGTTTGTACTATAGCTATTTTGATATTTCCCACGAGTAAGCAAGTGTGAAACACATAACAACCACTTATAATTTCCATTTTGAATTGAATACTTTTCTCACAATAATCCACTTTATAGTTTTCTTAAATTCGAAAGATTTGTATTATAGCTATTTATATTTCCTACGAGTATGTAGGTGTGGAACCCATAGCAATCACTTAGAACTTCCATTTTCAGTTGAATACTTTTCTCTATCCCAAAGGTCAAGACTGAGGTAACCGAGAGCAGTTCTGCTCAAACCTGCTTTCCAACGACCTCCTAATTCTATCATAATAACCGAGTCCGCATTTTACGAGGTGTTTTGAGTAACCGAGAGAACAAGTTTTTGACACCTCCAATTTTCCCGTATGCTGAACTTCTTTGAGAATCTTATTCACGGATAAACATATTAGGCCGCAGCAGCGGTCAGATGTGGAACTCATCTTTTCGGACGTACAATTAAATGTTGTACTTTGAGCTTTTACACAGGATTGCCACCGAAAACTCTGTTAATAATAAAAAAAAATGGCATTAGTTATATCCTAATCATATTCAAATTTCTAAGCCTTTACAAGTTAAAAATCTCAATTATCCTAAGTACCGTTCAACATGAGCGATCGTGAAAAGAAATGACTACTAGGCAGATAGATGATTTCCTAGCTCATAAAAACGTGGCAATCTCTCAAACTAAATGGAGATCGAGGAAAACTACAAGAACAACAACAACAACCTGATAAAAAAAAAAAAACCATGTCAAAGGTGAGGTGTGGACCCTCTCTCTTTCTTCTCGTCTCCCAACAAGTTATTAACACGATGGTGATAACAATCCAAAAGTCGTTGCACTTCCTCCCTTTTATGGCAAAGGCAATTTACCTATGGCACATGCATCTATGGGCAAGAGGTCCCGGGGTGTTCTCTATCATTTTCTTTTACCTTCCTTTTGTTTTTCTTCAGATTTTCATCTGAAAATGAAGCAACAGGTCCTTTGGGCTAGCGCATATTCTTCTTCACTCCGAAATGTGTCTAAAGAACAAAACCAAGAGATGTGAAGCTTCTGTCGCTCAGAATAAAACAGAATGCACTGCAGAGCTGCATTAAAAACTTTTCGTTAGATCGCATGGCTTGAGAGAGAGAGAGAGAGAGAGAGAGAGAGAGAGAGAGAGAGGTGAGGGGGGGGGGGGGGGGGGGGGGAGGCGGGATATTAATCTTAAGTGCATGAAATTCAACCTTTCCTCATCTTGGTGCCAATTACATGGGGACATTTCATAAAGTAAATTTTTCAGTGCGCTGTCTCTCTCTCTCTCTCTCTCTCTCTCTCTCTCTCTCTCTCTCTCTCTCCACCAATCAGTGAATACTGTAATAAATAGCACGATTCGTTTTTGAATAACTGTGGGAATCGAGTTGAACGACCTTTCCGAGCCTGGGATTCCGCTATTAAAAAGATTAGTCAAAGCCGCGGCCGTAGTAATCCAACCTAATAAATAAGATTTACAGTGAACATCGTGTCACGCACCATATCGCCGTGACGTCATAACCTCCAACCTACTGGTAGGCAAAAGAGAAAGAATCTAAAATCACTTTTATTCATTTGTGACGACAAGAAAAATAAGTGATTCTGTAAAGTGAGGACAGAATAGTTATCTTAGTGCGATGATTTGGCGAGTAGAACTTATTTTTTGCCTGTTCATCCAATGTGTAATATTCATATGCGACTTCAGGTCAAAAAAAGGAGGGCATTTTTCGATGAATGTCTACAGCAATATTTCATTTTCACATTCAAATGTAAAAGCGTAACTATAAAAAACTAATTTCCATTACACACATCTGCGACCACGAAAGGCCACATTAAGAGGGATGGATATTTTCCGGATGTTTTCCGGAACATATATAAACAAACATGACTGGCCTCTAGCAAATTAACACTTGGGGCTCTTTACCAACAAGCAGATGTTGACATCGGATAGAATATGATAAGGAATTTCCGCTATCTCCGGATTTTTAATACTACGGTTTGTACCCTAAACCGAAAATACTCATCTACTCTTGTGTATTTAATAGCACGCATGCATGTGCGTTTTCTGTGGTGCTGCCTGTCGTTACCCTGTTTGTTACATAAGCCACAACTCACATTTTCTAGTTCATCTTCATATACTTCACGCCTTACTTACCCCTTTGAGTGCTTTTACTCCCACAACCCTCCACTCGTCTCCAGTCCCTCTCCGAACTTTAGTATTCTCATATTCTCATCTACGTAAGCCTGGGTTTACTCATTCTTCCGGACACTGTCTCTATAATAATAAATCCGAGTGGATCTTGTTTATCATCCCCCGGGTGACAGTAGGGAGACATGGCACATCCACCCTCCCCCTGCAAACGGTTTGTCCGCCCTGCTGGGGGCGTGCTCAGTAGGGGATGCGTCTACCCTCCTCCTGCAAACCTGTTTATCCGTCCAGCGTGGGGACAGGCTAGGTAGGGGATTGGGAGGTTAGGGGAGACAGCAGCGCCGCAATCAACAAGCTCGTGACGTATTATTCTTCCAAAGGCGGTGCGAGGGACATGTCCAAACCATCTCCATCTCCCTTTCACCATTCTCACCGATACGTTTCGGAACATCCATATTTTCCCTCTTAGTATCCTGCTACCTGGCGTCTCATGTTCTTTCTAAAGCTTTCTTATCAACTCGACAATATCTTTTTGATGAAGTTTCATTAATAAACCAACCATAATGTATGTCCTTATAGCGATACATAGCGTATTAGACTAAGGGATAATTTTACGTTCGCAACCAATTTTAGCTCATTTGATTACTTTATCCTATTCAGTTTGCTAGTTGTTTGAATCTTCCCGTACGAGTATAGTATACTGATTACATATGGGACACTTCATGAGAATTCAGAAAGAATGATCTATTAAGAGCATATTCCAGTGCAAAAGCTCCTCTACAAGATATTCGTCTTTAAAGTTATCCTCATTCTCTTTAGTTATGTTCCACATTTTGTCTTTGCCTTATATTTCCGTTCCTCCACGTGCAGACTAGGTAGAGGAAAAGGTTTGGTATTTAAAAAAAAAGAAGAAGAAAAAAAAAACATTGTGGCACTCATGCTAGTCTGATGTTCCCTCTCAGCCATGTACCTTTCAGGAAGCAACTGTTTACTTCGTCCTGAATATCAATCATTTTAGTTTCTAAAACACACCATTAGTGCTAGGCTCTCCGGTTATCAGTAAATAAGGCTTTTATGCTCTTTTAATACCAACTGGGAATTTGTTGAGCTGAATCTTTCAAAGCCGATTCACTAAGTACTTGGTGTGACTCAAGGTGCATCATTAATTCCGGGCATTAGAATATTAAACGAAATGTTCTCGGTCATTCTTAAACATTGATTTTTCGAGAGAGAGAGAGAGAGAGAGAATCGGGGGGAAAATGTCCTCGCCCTTTCACGGGATTATTCGTTTCATTTTCATCTGAACAGAGCAGGCGAACACTCAGCACTGCCTCTGTTCATCGTACTCTAACTGTAACCGTACAGTGATAATATTGTCAGAAAAATAGCCAGTGCTACCATCGCTCAGCATTTCATTTCTGGAAATGTTATTCTTTAATTGATCACACAACCCAGCAAAAACAGGATACTTTAGCAAAAAGTGCTGATTTACGAAAATAATAGCAAGATTGTTTTCTAATTGAGAATCTAACTTCTTTGAGGAAGGAGGGGTGGGGGGGGGGGGGGAGCCATTATCACCGCTTTGGAAAGGTTTTATGTTTACGCATTTTTATGTACATAATTATGCACAAGCATATTTCTCATAAATCAGCTCAAGGGCCAGACTTATTGCTTCCACAGGCATTACCCTTCTCTTCCAACACGCCTGTAGAGATCTTGCTACCTTCTTATTTATTCATATACTCTATGATTAACCTCCTCTCTCATCGTCAATATCTACACCAATCGAGAACTTCAGTCGTTTTATTTGCCATGCTAACATTCCGAGTTCTGCCTTCCTGCTTTCTAACAACCCCATAATGTTGCGCTTGATATACTATTTACTAATATTTACCTTCAGCTTTCTCCTCTTGCAAAGTTTCAACACTCTGAGACTCTGTTCATTACCAGTGGAATGACGCTGTATCGTCTACAAACACCAACTACTCCGTATTTACACACACATACACACACTATATGTATGTGTGTGTGTATGTACATATTTGGATCCAAGTGCTAGCAATATGAAGCAATGATAATGTCTGGTAGCAGGACTCGAACCTGCATTCTATAGTCACAACGAGGTCACGATGCCGACCTGACCACATTATATATATATATATATATATATATATATATATATATAATATATATATATATATATATATATATATATAATATATATATATATATATATATATATATATATATATATATATAATCGTGTATAATTATCGAGTTCAATTGCAAGTGACAAATATGTGCGAAGTTAACCACTGGAGAAAAATTAAAAACAAGGTACCCAGCGCTTTTCGTATATTAAGGTGCTTTATACCTACTTGCTACTTTCCACCTCTCCAGTGGTTTTCTTTGTGTATATTTGTCAAGAGCAGTTTTGTGATTTTTGCTGATATGGAAAACACACGTGAAGTCTACTACTGTGTTGCATACTAGCCTGGTTTCAAGGTTATCGTGACGTCCTTCTGTTCTTTAGTAATTAAGACCCAAGAGCTAAAAAAATTCTGCACCTCGAAGACGTATACATAATAAATGTATGACCCTGGTACCTGGTCTTTGATTTTCACAATTCCAGTGATTTTCTACACACGTACACGTACGTGTGTGTGTGTGTGAGTGTATGTATATGTATATATACATGTGTAAATATGAATATATGTATATATGCTTATATATACCTACATAGATAATTATATACATGAATATACTATAGCCTACAAACTGGTGAAGCGCTCGCAATGAAAGAAACATAAATTTTGCATATTACAAAACTCTCGCCTCCTATTCAAATATATCAAATGGAAGAGAAAGGGTTTATTGGCACCAAGGTGCATTTGGCCCGGGCCATTTATCAGCGTGCCACGAATTGTGACCAGGATCAATGGCACATCCGCACACGGGGGTCTCTTCGCTGCAAGTTCGATCCGATATAAGTGGATGCAACGGGAGTGAAAAATGTTCGCCCAAGCAGAGGTGAATAAATAAAGGAGCCAATATAAACTCGTCTCATCGGAAGGAAATACTAATAATAATAATAATAATAATAATAATAATAATAATAATAATAAGAAGAAGAAGAAGAAGAAGAAGAAGAAGAAGAAGAAGACCATTAAAAGGTGATGCCAATAAAGGAACAAATATAAACTTGTCTCACAGAAAGGAAATAATAATAAAAATAATAATAATAATAATAATAATAATAATAATAATAATAATAATAATAATAATAATAATAATAATAATAATAATAATAATAATAATAATAAAATAATAATATAATAATAATAATAATAATAATAAGAAGAAGAAGAAGAACAGAAGACGTAAGCTATTATGGTTCGTACTTCGTAATATTACCATAAATCGTACAGCGATACAAATAATATGATTAATGTTTATTGAGAAGTATGAGGTATTATCTGGTAGCGTTACTCATTCAGGAATCTTATTACATTAGGAGTTCAGGAGCATGAAGAGGCTCAAGAGGATTTTTGTCAAGGAGCTTTAGTCGGGAATACAATACAGTAATTCGTAGACGAAGGGTTAAAAGCAGGAATACATGGCATATTGCTCTATTAATGAACAATACTTACACAGAGACATATGACGACCCAAAGACCCAATAAAAGTCTACCTAGTGCTCTACCAATACATATATATATATATATATATATATATATATATATATTATATATATATATATATATATATATATTATATATTATTCGTATGAATATACAACACAATACATACACAAAACACACACACTCACACACACACACACACACACACACACACACGTATATATATATATATATATATATATATATATATATATATATATATATATATACACGTGTGTGTGTGTGTGTATAAATAATATAAAATCTAGAAATCTATAATAACAGTAGCCTCCACACTGAATATAGTTTTTCAATCATTCTTAAAAATGATGTAGAAAATTTAAAAACCCTTGAGAACACACACACACACAACACACACACACACACATACACACATACAAACACCATAAATACGATGCCAATCTTGTTTTCAGCAGCACAAACTTCCCGTGAACTTGATAAGGCAAGCATAACCTTGCTTCTATTTGCTTGCGCAGTGCCGTGAGTGTAACTTGTTTTTGCCCTCGACGTCAGGGACCGGGCGTGTCCGTCCTTGTAAACAGAATGCTCGTGAACTACTCACTTTAAGATCCCTCGGCACAATACTGTTCTTTCTGCCTGAGCGCTGCTGAGCACTTGACGAAAGGAAACTCCCTGAAGTAATGAGAATATGTGAGAATATGCTTAGGTTCAGCCCAACTAAAAAATATAGGATCCCCTAACGCACTACAAAAGTCATTCCGGACCATGATATTTCCGGTTTATGAATATTTAAATATAATAAAAAAATGCAGCCTTTTCATGAAAACCGATGGACAGAGAATCACAAATAAATTCACACGCGGATCTGAAAATATAGAAAAGTATGCACAAAGTTGATCTTTTTAAACTGATCAAGTTAGCCTTAATTGAAATAGAAAAAGCATGTCCCTGAGGTTTATTATATATGTTACAGTAAGACTGTGAAACCATGGATTTCCCAAAATCCCTGTAATGTTCATGGAATTCGTGAAATCACCAATTCACTTAGGGACACTGGATCCCCCAATTACTAGTAGTAAACACTGTGAACCAGTGTATGTAGGTGAATGACTGTTTCGCCATGTTTGGAACTAGCCCCACGGTTATCAAGTGTTCGAAAGTGATTGGTGATTTCGCGAATTCCCTGGAAATTTCAGGGGTTTCGTGAAATCCCTGGTTTCACAATCTCACTGCAACATATGTACATACATGCTCTTCGTATGATTAGCGTGTATTATTTTTGAAAAGGGTGAATAAACCGCAGATCGTAAAGGATAATGATATTGAAGTAATATCACCAATCACTTGTCAAAGAGTACTATTGACAGAAAACGTTTATACAAAACTGATCAACTTCCGCACTGACTTTGCTTACAAATAGAGTGCAATAAATGCATTTTAATGTATAATTTAGTAACCAAGATACTTGAAATGAATAGAAAACTAAGCACAAGGCCAGCCTAACTTGGAGCCCACAATTCCTTGACGCTTTCAAAAGTAAGAGTAGGCGTGGGAAGTGTAGGGGCTTCGCTGAGGTTGGAAACTAATAGTAAATACTTGACTCGGCTATCTCATTATAAGTTATGCCACGTCTTAACAATTAAATACTATCTGAAATGTTAAGAGTGTTTGAACTTCAATTATTAAGAAGTGTATTGCGAGTTACTCAGGGTTTCTTGTCGAAAGACCTTGAGTGCGGCGGTTTGTTCACTGAGTCACCCATGTTGATAATACCTCCTCATTCACATCAGTCAAGTCCTTTGGGAGGATACGTCCTCTGAAGGATGTATTCATAGTCCTCAGAAGGATCTTGTCACTAGGCTTTTTATAGGGGAAATTCAACGGCAGCTCATTATACGTACATTTTAATTCCCTCCTTTTATATTTGGCTTGATTGGAAATGATATTATAGACCTCATAATCCCGGGAGGGTGGAGAGTAGAGTCGTCACTTAACCATAATCCTATTTTATGTCAAATACTCCAACCTCTTACAGTAAAGGAAAATGGTGGGATTTTTCTCAATCTCTCTGAATTTTGTCTTCATTTACCCGGAGAAATTGATATTTGGGACTGCACTGGCTAGGAGGCACAATTGGTAGCAAATGATTAAAATCAGATATGAAAAGCGAAAATGTCCATAGCAAAAGACAAAACTTAATCGCCCTCAAGAATGGAAAATGTCTTATGTCTCATTTCTAATTCACAAAAAATGTACTATAAAAATATAAGGATAAAAATGCGTTTTACACCTTTGATGCAAGAGCCTCAATACAATATTATACTAGAAAAATATGATCACATGCCATTACAGTATAGAAGACAAGAAATAATATATCATCCCAAATACGCTTCCTTCAGTAGACAGTTTTATTATATTTGAATATCACGAGCATTTGCCACAATACGAGTTCTATTCGTTCTCATGGCATAAGAAAGATTTATATGATCATCAGCTGAGCTTCGAGGCCATAATTTCGATGCACTAAAATATATTTGGTCTTTATATCAAAGTATGCACGACGTCTAACGTTTAGTCCAGTGTTTCTTTAAAGACACGATTAATTCCACTGATGTTTTATACCAAGTAAATAGCTTTCGATCATGTTATTAGTTTACAAAAAGTTTTCTTATGCACCGTTAAACACAGATTTAATTAAATACATATATACCTTTCAAACTGCTACACAAGTATGTATAATAATGTTATAATACTTATTTAGGGGACTGAAATCAACAAAGTTTGGGGAAAAATATCACACACACACACACACACACACACACACACACACACACACACACACACACACATATATATATATATATATATATATATATATATATATATATATATATATATATATATATATATATATATATATATATATATATATATATATAGATAGATTGATATTTTAGATACATAGATAGATAGATAGACATATAGATAGATCGATAGATAGATAGATAGACAGATACTTTGCCTAATGCTTTATTGATTTCAAGCCGGCCACATGTGCTCGTTAAAATCAATACACAAGTAATGACACACTTTGTTAAAGTGATATACAACTGAAGAATATAGGAACGATGTATACGTCCACATATTGATATGTGGGTCAACTGGTAGTGTCCTGACCTTTCATTTGAGTGACTGGGGTTCGATGCCAGTGTGAGTCAGATATATATATATATATATATATTATATATATATATATATATATATTATATATATAATATACGTATATATATATATATATACGTATTATATATATATATATATATATATATATATATAATATATATATTTATATAGTATATATGACTCACACTGGCATCGAACCCCAAATGAAAGGTCAGGACGCTACCAGTTGACCCACATATCAATATGTATATATGTATATATATATATATATATATATATATATATATATATATATATATATATATATATATATAATGATGACCTTACCCCCTCTGACAGGTGCACTTACTTTCATCTATGGAGCTTGTCACTGTATTGATGTAACTTTCGCCAAGCCAAATAGTCCTATTCTGCTCTTGGGGCCAGAGTTTCCACGCCTGTTAGACACAGCATGAGAGGTGATGGCCTCCCTTAAAAGATTCATCTCAGCCACAAGGGCAGGGCATCTCAAGACCATAATGAACTAGACTGTCTTTGTATCCAGAAAAAATATAGGTAAGGATTAGAAGTGTGAAGACCTCAGCTTCTGAGAATGGTTTGAAAGTTCCTCAGAGGTTGGGGGAACTGACCTCCCTGAAACTGTAGTGTCCTGTGGCCAAGTGTGCTTTTTAAAATCGTGTAGATATATAGATAATATATTATATATATATATATATTATATATATATATATATATATATATATATATATATATAGTGGCTATTCCTTGCCTGTAAATCACTTGGCGAAACGTTACAGCAATACAGTGACCAAGTTCCATAAATGAAAGTAAGTGCACCTGTCAGAGGGGGTAAGGGCATCATAAAAGGCACCTCATAAATTGCGTTCTTCTTTCTACACTCTCTCTTACTGTCTGGAGTGGTCAGGGCATTTGTGAAGGTGGCTGTGGATCCTACTTCAATTCTCTTAGAGAGATGAGTTAACCAACAACAGGACTTGAATAATGTTGAAACACCAAACAACAGGATAGGTCGCATATCCATAATTATAATCAAGTTCTTGATAGAAAGCTTTTATCTCATTTTGTATTCCTTATAAAATCTTGGACAGTGTTATCCTAACGGTCACCCTTTTGTTAAGTAGGTCACTACAGGGATCTGCAGTTGCCTACTGAAGTTTGGAAAAAGGGGAAATCATATTTGCTGGGGTTTCTTCTTCCCATCCAGGCGTGAGCTGTTTGCTTGGCTTCCGGGGTTACTGCTATCAAGACGATCAATCATGCTTTTGTTCAGTTGATCTAGTTTTGAATATCCTATTGAACATAGAAAAAAAATCACACTGATGGTCCCGGACAACTACCATTTAAAATAGGCAACTGAAGATAGGAATGGTGTATAACAAGCCTGGCGCTTTTCATAGAGCTTGTAAATAAAAGAAAGAACCGACTCTGGGTCTTGTTATTCTCTACTCTATGGTTTAATTCTGGCTCACATTCTTACGTTGAATATATTAGTGTGCAGGAACTGCCTGATTAAATATTGTACTAAATATCGTAAAACGTGAAATGAAATAAGAATAATTACAGGACATGATAAATTATCGCTAATGAAAATCATATGTTAAGAATTGAATGCTGCTGATATGAGAGACAGGATGATTTGTTACAACAAATTAGTATATGACAGGAAAAGAGAAATTTTATGTGAGAAATAACAAGATACACATACACATACACACACACACCACCACACACATATATATATATATATATATATATATATATATAATATATATATATATATATATATAGATATATGTATGTATATATATAAATGTATATATATATATATATATATATATATATATATATATATATATATATATATATATTTCAGTCTCTACCTACGGAAGTGGCTGGCCATGTGACGTATCTTTACTTAGGAGCATTTTATTATAAACGCTTCTCGATTCATTCCCAAATCCCATTCACGCGAGTACTACTCCGTTATAATATATTAGTGCAGGCAGTACACGTGCCGAAGTATCAAATACAATATATACTGTGTGTGGCAGACATGTCTATTGTGCTCTGTATCATAAAAGCCTTGTTTATGGATCCAACGTCACTGCATAAATGATACCTCCACATTTCGGACCCGTCCATAAACATGATTTCTAACGCTCTACGTGAGGATTGCTTTTCCCCATTACTCGAACATTCCTATAGTCAACATTTTTTAACAATTCACATGAATATACTTTAAGTCGGGTTTAATAATTAATGACAAAGTTTTCTGGTAAAAATGTAAAAGGTAGAGGAGCCAGCTTGCTACGAATTCTTAGGAACGGAACTATTTTGTTTGTGTCGTTTCTCGGCAAAATCCTGATGCCAGAGAACGAGAGTAAAAGTGTGGCTCTTGTCGATGTCTACCTCAACTAAAACAAAAAATAAAAATAAACGAAAACTGAAGAGCACGGCTATCTCATATTCATTTCACTCGTTTTCAGGAAAACCATGAAAACACTACATATTTAAATGAGGCGAATAAATTGAGATTAAGAGCACATCGTAAGAGAAACTGTCCAGCTCGCGCAATCCGTGAAGGGGCCGGGATGCCGAATCACCATTTCATGAGTCCATAAACGAATTGATGGCTGTGCATAACAGCGATAGGCTTGAATAAGTAATGTACAAATAGGAAGTATCGGAAGATATTGCACGGGTAACGCTGCCTATTATTGCTTGGTAGAGCTTTATTGATTACACTTTGATGTCATTTCTTCGCATTACGACAACAATAAAAACCATACTTATCAGCATACAAATGCATGCACACGTACAGATACTATATATATATATATATATATATATATATATATATATATATATATATATATATATAAAATATACATACATACAAAAATCGGTCAACAAAACTGATAAAAAATACAAAAAATTTGGAATGTATCCATGTCTTTTAATTCAGTAATATCTAACGAATATTAATCACATGTATATACATATATAATATATATATATATATATATATATATATATATATATATATATATATATATATATATATATATATATATATATATATATGTGTGTGTGTGTGTGTGTGTGTGTGTGTGTGTGTGTGTGTGTGTGTGTGAGAGTGTGTGTGTGTGTGTATTTGTCTACGAGAGAGAGAGAGAGAGAGAGAGAGAGAGAGAGAGAGAGAGAGAGAGAGATTATGCGCACAGCAGAAAAAGCATCACTTTTACGACGTCAGATGGAGATGAAGTATAATTAATCCTTCCCCTTGCCATGTTAGCTGCGGGTAAATCTACTTCAGGAACGAATCTGCACTAGTCTAGCGAGAAAAGTCCCAAAAGACATTACTTTTTATTTCTAATGAAAATCCTCAATAATACTTATTCTATTATGTATCGGTCCCCTTTGAAAGGAATTATTTTACAATATACTTCTAAGGAACTGAACCTGAATGTACGTACACAGTTCTCAGAAGCGAAGCCAGCGAACATAGAACGAAGCCAAAAGTTATGAAGTTCAAAAGAAAAGTTTTTGTACCCATCGAGCCTCGCTCTCTCCCACACCCTCCTCTAACTTCCCCTCTTATCTATATTTACTCTGCTGACCCCTTTGATGCAAGTATTTTCCCACGCTGTAACATACCGTGAGGAATTTTCGAGATGGCTTCATGCCTCAAGGCTCGCCTCAAACTCTCCTTCCCTCAGCCCTCCCTCACTTTTTCCGCCAGGTTCCCCTCATAACCGCTAATATTTCTCTGCTATATTTCACTTGTACTCTTCCCCCGGCTAGATTCGACGGAACCTCCTGTCCATTTATTTCTGAACAAAAAAGGAGACAATTTTCTGTTTACTTTGCAGAGCGTGTTTGCTGACAGGAGGAAACGGGTTGAAGGAGTAAAGGGAAACCTAGGTAGGTATTGGTGTACTGATAAACAAAATATTTCCATATTTCTTTTAGAAAGTTGAGCAAAATGGAGATGAAGAGGGCCAGGACGATGGTTAGGAGCCGAAAAAGACAAATTGTTGACTTCTTTGGAATTAATATTATTGCATCGTTTGTAACAAATTAGTAAATGGATATAATTAGTACTGATCAATCGCCTTGCTGATCTCTTACCAAAACGAAATTCTCTAAGAACAAAAATCTTGTATTCTTTTTATCTACAAGACAGCATAATTCCACAACTTTTCTTGAATGTGTTTGGATAAACTGAAAATCATAACTATTCAGTTCAGTCTTACAAAGTTTAAAAAACGTAATGAGACTTAGGGCCGTATTTTTAAACTACCATCTTTGACGAAGAAGCTCCTCGCCACTAAAATGGTATTATTGTGCCGCAAAGCAGCTCTTCCTGGCGAAGGCGAAGTGATCGAAGTGTGAAAATTATTGGAAAATAGGAGACGGTCTTCACCACCTCTTCGTATATTTTTTGTAAAATTAAAAGAGAAC
Organism: Macrobrachium nipponense; assembly: GCF_015104395.2. Lineage (NCBI taxonomy): Eukaryota > Metazoa > Arthropoda > Malacostraca > Decapoda > Palaemonidae > Macrobrachium > Macrobrachium nipponense. The sequence goes on along the minus strand of NC_087210.1, from coordinate 48,309,075 downwards.
CGCATAACTTATGTATGTATTGGAACGTATACCACATGCCAAATATTTTAGTAGTCCATTTTTTTCACTACTTCAATTTATATATGGTCTTATTTATATTCTTGTAAAAGACTGTCTTTGTATTTATAACACCTCACGTTCTCAAGTTCCTGGCTGTCGAGTGTTTATGAACTTCACAGCTGTAACAGAATCGTCTTTCACCTCCTCTAGGATTATATTATAATCAGCACAACGTATTTTAGTTCGGCAAAACAACCATTGCAAAATAAATGAAGATGAAAAGACCCACAGGTTCACTAGTTTTTCAAAACTATTTCCAACCAATGAGCTTCAAGGAATGGTCGTGACGTAATCAGTAGGTGGGCTTAGCTGTAAAGCCAGCTGGACTCTGCTGTAGTAATTGTATTAATGCACAAAACAATTGTGTAAGTGATAAAGTTTATATATGTATAGGTATAAAGTGGGATAGAAGTAGAACAGCTGTCTGCTGATCCGAATGAGATATTTGTGTATCACTTCCTGCATACCAACCCTCCCGCAGAGTTGCTCTTCATGAAAGCGCTTCCCCTGTTTTTTTAAAATACCGCTCCACGAAGAGATTTCACGAGCAGACTCTCCATCGAACAGGGAAGGTGGTAGTTGAAAAATACGGCCCTTACAGTTATGGTTATTTTCAAAGAAGAGTAGTTTCTTTGACAGTATTTTGAAAAAGGAAAAAACACCTCACCTTACGAATGCAAAACTCTCATGAACTGAAACTGTCACATTGGCTCAAAAATGTTTGATTGAGTTTACCCAGATGGCTAAAATTTTTACCCGAAATTCGAACCCAGGTTTTCACCAGTACAGTATCTGAGCAGTCTTTCCACAGCCAACCCATAATGGCTCTTGTTAATTATATATATGGGTATATTCTATTTAATTTCTTTGGGACGCTGTGACAATTTCAGTTCATGAAATCTTTAAATTCCAAAGATGAAGTGTTTTTTTTCTTCAAAATATTATCAGAGAACCTGCACTTCCTCGAAAATAACAATACTTGTAAGTCTCGGTGTGTTTTTTAAAGTTTGTCAGACTGAGTTTAATTTGTATTAATTACAATTTTTCAAAAAACAAAGCAATAGTTGTGGAATATAACTGTTTTCAAATGAAGAGGTTATATATATATATATATATATATATATAATATATATATATATATATATATAGTAGATATCTATATATATATATATAGAATATATATATATATATATATATATATATATATATATATAGATATATATATATATATATATAATATATATATATATATATATATATATATATATATATATATATATATATATATATATATATATATATTATCTATATATATACATGAGAGAGAGAGGATAAACTCATTCAAGTATATCCTTGAAACATGACACCGTAGGTCAAGAATATTTGTGATTAGACTTCAAGTACTCTAACAGCACTATACATTTCGTCTCATTAAAAAAAAGCGATATCATTATCAACATAAGCATGTGCAACAAAAGTAAAACTATTCAAGATAAAATCAGTACAGAAACGATAGGTTAAAATTTAAAAATATTGATGCAGTGAAGTTCAGAAAAGATCTAAAACCTATGCAAGGAACCAAGCCGACACGGAAGGGTCGGTACGTTATGACACGTTAAACTAGTTCGGCTGGACTACCATAATAACCAGGGAAGGGGCAATAATGATGGCCCTGATATATGAAAGTAGGAAAACAAAACACAAAAACTTCAAATAAAACTTTCCTGATAATGCACAGAACAAAATTGCTCTCCATTTCAGCCTGTTTGACAAACCTTCCATTAAAACAGAAAATGCCAGGTACAAAAGGTATGGTTCAGCCTTAGGTCTGAGGAGTGGTTATCTAGGCAGCACCCTGTGTTAAGCAATCATCTAAACCAATTAAGATACCTCAGTAAAGACTCTTAAAAACAAAGTATATATCCGTTACCAGGGTATATTTAACCTCGAAATTAAGTCATTATTGGTTATTTACATTCCCTATCCCACGAAACACTATACCTTGAGCATTTTTTTTTTCAAGATGAGAATAGGCACCACCAGGTAAACTTTTACTCAGATGAATGTCCTCCACACCAGAAATCAGACATCAGAAAGTGTCCATTTCCTATGGGAAAAATTGATGACTTCACTCAGATGCCAGTTGGGATGAAGTAGTCAACTTGGCTTATACAAATTAACAACCAATGCAGTTCACCTTCTCCTTTCTCATACAGCAGCATTCGCAAACATTGTATTACATTAACATTCATAGCAGTATGAATACACACAGTCTCTGCACACTATGACTACATGAAACCTTAGGTCACAATGCCTGAAAGCTTACTTCCTTATAAATGTGCCTCGGGTAAAGTGTACTTGTCCGAGGGACCAGTTAAGCCTGATGGGACAAATTTCCTCTTAAACATTATTACGGGAGGCGTTCAGAAACTACTGGGAAAATCTAGCTAAAAGAAGAGAGCCTCTAACGCAAAGTATAGAGAGAGAGAGAGACTCCAGTTTTGTAGGGACCATTATATCTTTAGCGATGAAAATTGTATGAGTGGAGACATGTCAAAGCATGATAATGTCTGAATGGAATATAAAGTTTAGGGCAAAGGCCAAGCACTGGAACCTATGAGGTCACTCATCACTGGAAAGGAAATTGAGAGTAGGTCGGTTTGAAAGGTGTGACAGGAGGTAAACCTCGCAGTTGCACTATGAAATAATTGTGGATAAGATGGAAGAAAGGTAATATGAATGGAGGTTCAGTAAAAAGGAATGAATGGGGTTGCAGCTAGAGGCCGAAAGGACGCTGCAAAGAAATTTTAGTAATGCCTACAGTGCACCCCCCACGGGAAGATAATGTATGAAGAAAAAGTATGCAGCGTTACACATCCAACTATAGTAATATATATTATCCTTATAGGTCAAGCTGTACTGCTAATGTTTAGCTATGCAAGCTTCTTGATTACTGTCATTCTGCGAATTTGTGAAGCATTTTTGCCATAATAATAAAAGATAACAGAATCAAGATAAGATTAAAACTGCTAGCTTTCAGGAGATTAACCGCTGAAGTAACGCAGTCTTTAGAGCTCGAAAATCTTCCCACTAAACCTACAAAAAGATAATTATGATGATGGAAGCAGAGATTAATGTGCCCTAATGCAAGCCGAGCATAAGACTGGAAGTTGTTCGTTTTCTAATGAAAAGGGTGAAGGGGGAAAATACAAGTATAAATGTGCATGAGACATGGCCCCGTGCTTGCGTGAAGCATTAAAATGCTTTTAGAGAGATAACCGAGACGATGTGCGTAACTACGGAGGAAGTTTCAACAATTAGTTAATGTTGGATCTTGCAAAGAGGTAGGGAAGGGCTATCATCCTCCTGCCTTCCTCTTTCCTCTTCCTCTGGCCAAGTTTCGTCTCGACTGGATATTTTTTTTTTTTAAGATACTCTTCAAAAAGTTGTATCTTTGCCTTTGAAAGGAACCTTTTGTTTTGCTCAGCTTTGTTCTGATTCGAAACTCTTCTCCTCGAAAGTTTATGTCGGAAATAGGTGAGTTATAACTGAATACATGGAAAATGTATATATATCCCTTGGAAAAAAAAAAAAAAACTATGACGAAAAAGGGATCTTTCCTAGGTAGTGACCCCCAAGGGATTTCGGGGGTTATTATCTGGGGCTAATATTTCCTGGGGATCATTATCTTTACGATATTTACAGTCTTTTGCTCATGTTTTTATGGACACCCAGCGGGCTTGTACTAAACACGACGCAAAGATGGAAACATGGCGGGTTAAAAACCCTTGGGGTCACTATCTAGGAAAGATCCGGAAAAAGTTTATACAGATTATGGAAAATGTTTTCCCGTCTATGCTATTCAGATATTTGCATGTGCGCTCGGATGATTAGCCTTTCTCGTGAAAAAAGGTATGGTATGTTCTGGCCTAAAACACTCGTCCAGTTTCCCAGGGGTTTCAAAAACATAATACGATTACTGAAAAGATACGTTTCCATTTAAAAAAAACCTTAAGGTAAAATAATAAGATATGTAAAAGAGACAGGGCTAACATACTTCTCTAAGATATAGGGAGACAATGGGCGGTTTTTATCTGTCCACACAATTATTCTCCTTTGGCTAAATATGAGCACAATTCTGTTACTATTATGGATATCCCTGTCGTTTAGAGAGAGAGAGAGAGAGAGAGAGAGAGAGAGAGAGAGAGAGAGAGAGTGAGACTTTAAAGGTTCCGTCCCATGCATATATCTTCTCATGTACTCCACATTCTTTTTCCACTATTGCTCCTAAATCAACGTCCTCTTTTCACTTAGCCTAACAACTGGCTGGAATCTCTCCAGGCTAAACAACTATCATCTACTTCCCTTCTTAATATTACAGTATATCACATCCTTTCCCCTCATTCTTAGTTGAAATCTTGTTGTCATTTCTCTGAGATTCTGGTTTCTTGGACCATCCTTCCATATGATATTCTTGCCTAAATTTTGTCCTAAGTCTCCATCAGTACACAACGTGAGTAAACAAATAAATCTGCATGACAGGTGAGAGGCATCCGCCTGATATTCATTTGATATCTAACAGAAACCTGATATTCCTTTCCTTTCGAGTTCCCCAAGTTTCGTTGAGCATTAAAACTGTTATAAACCTAATTTCCTGGTCAGGAAAAAAATTAAGCTCATTATAATTGTGTATTATGAATACATTATACCACTGAAGATAGATTCATGTATATCATTTACTCCTGATCATCAGTGTAACGATATAAATGAACGAATGACTAAGTATTTATTCAAATGTTAGAATATGTCTCCAAATACGCCCGTAAAATATACATATCCACACATGTACACGCGCGCGCGCATACACAGTTACTATGATATCCATCCCCCAAGGGAATATTTACCACTCCCACCCTCGCTACTTCCTTCACCTTTTTTTCCCTTCATGACAGAATTTGCAGAGTCACCTTCCTGTCCATTCGCCACCTGACAGCATCCTGCCTTTCACATCTTGTTCGCCGAGTCCCTTTCCTGTTCTCAGACCTATGTTTGCCTGTCTCGAAATATGACACTTACAAGTCAGTGTTTCAGATTGGCATGAAGGTTATTCATCCCGAGTCACTATAATGCACGTTCTTGAATTACATTTTTCGTTCTGTGAATCAATACTTTATTCGTTAATGCCTGAAGAAAACTGGATTAGGTTACAGTCTCTCTTTCATGATTCAGAACTCACTTAGGAAGTCAATTTCTAAAGGAATACGAGAATGACAATAATTTCAGCGTATTTTTGCAGTTCCTTCGATTGAAGTTTAATATCCGTAAGAACAGTTACGTGTTTTTTTTCTATTCAACATGAGCTACTTGGCTTGAAATCTCTCGTTTCATCTTACATGCATTTTCAAATTCTCCAAAGTGGAGTCATAAAAATATATGCACATAAATTCTCCCTCAATCTACCCCATAAAAAGCCAGACCACCGCCTGACTTCGCTCGTCCCAAGATAAAAGTCAAAAGTCAGGTGACCATGGATTACACTCAAGGTCGCTCAAGATAAAAGGGAAACTTCCAAGTCAATGTAATTTGCTCCACATTCTTTCACGTTGTAATATGATCCCCGGGGCTACTCGCCCAATCTGTCGTTCGTGTGGAGTGTGAAAATGGCCAGGTCTTGCCGTCTTGATCAATGACCCACCTCAGACCGAATAAGCACACATTAGTTGTTCGAACTCACTGGAAGCCGAGAGGGTACTGTGCCATCCACCAGATACATTCTTATTCATGTTTTTAAATCCTGAATGGCCAGTTCTACCGGGCATTCATTTAATGCTTCTGTTTTTAGAAGGTTGTGTTACGTATTTCGTGTTAAAGAGACTGGGTTTCAGTACAAGTATTCATACTGTTTTTTTCGTCAAGCATTTTTATGACATAATCGCTAATTGTTGCTACTGATTCTCAACACAGATTGCAGTTGGAATCCTGCAACTGTCTGTTAATATAAAAAAACGTCAACTTCTTGTGTTGCAAACTTATACGAATTCAGTCATATTCCATTAGGAGAAAACATGAATATGAGATATAAGACACAAAAACAAACATTAAAAACAAATAAATGGAGAAAACCGCACTTGACTTTGTAGAAATGAACTGAAAAGAAAGCAGGATGAGAAGCATAATGCATTAAGTGGCGAAACGCTGATTCACTTAACAGGTGCATTGGATGTAATACAACAAGCGAAAAATGCATTTATGCCTCAGAAGGAGAGAAGTCGACATTAAACCCCAACTGCATTATTGCAACACGTGTGCAGTGATGCTCCAATTTTCCTTTTCATAATGCAATTACAATTATTCCCTTATGAGTCAGCTGTTGCAATCATGGCCGAAATCAGGGTTCGCGAATGCGATCTTTATCGCCTCCGATGGCAACAGCATTAACTCACGCTTGCTTTGATTAGAATCATCGATATGTTTCGCTGTTATTTTTTCATATCAAAAGTAACGCTTGTACAGTGAATTCTTTGGTCTTAAGAATCCCAAGATTCGCCCATCCATAAACATACAATCTCTCGGTAATAAGGATTTCCATTACCGTTTTATTTCCTCGTTACTTTTGGTGATAAAATGAGTCCATTATTGTCCGAGGCCTTTTACCTGCAGTTCGTTATACTTTAATCTCCTCGGCCTTTCGGCTACGAGTCCTTGCTATATCTATCCTTGATTGCAGCCGCACCTCTTCCTCCTACTACCCCCTCCTACTCGAACCCAGGAACCCCCTATCCTCAGTCCCCAAGTTCCCCAAACGCTATCTGAGAGGGAATGGGTGGAGGGAGCTGGGAGATAGAAAGGTCCCGAGGAGAGGGTGAGGGGAGGGAGATACGTTTCCTATCCGCCGTCCTGCTTACCACCTGTCATCTATGCTTCCTGTCTACCATCACCCCTGCTGATGCTCCTCCACTGCTGCTGCTGCCTACTTCTCTGCTTCTTTTCCCTCCCTGCAAATACAAATACACTGACAGCCGTAGCACAATGTTTATTACGGCAATCCACCGTTGTCTTTGTAAAAGATGAACTACATTTACCCAGATAAAAGCTGTGGAGAGTACTGCGTAGGAAGATTGGATTGCCTCTTCTCTATGAGGGCTATTTTATTCTCCAGAAAGCGGAAGGATGGCTGAGGGATCTTCGCTTGCTTTCTGTGTAAGGCTACATGAACATCGAAGGCACGACTTAAGATATATATATACAAATGGTAACTACCTCAGTGCTTGGTATATATACGTACATATGAAAATGTAACGGTTTCAATCCCGTAGAGCGAAGGGCTACTTTGTCCAGGCCTCCCCGTTTTGATGGTACACATTTTGGCGGAGCCATGAACGCTCACGTCTGGTGTCCTTTTCTCCCTCCCTCGCCTAGCCGCCACCTACATAAGTCATCTAACAACTAAGTACCTAATTCACTACTTTGGTCGACAGAGTCCCTGGATTTTTGGGGAACCGCGTGAATCTGTCCTTCTTCGTTCAGTCTTCGAGTCGCCCAGTTGTGAGGTAGACGTGCTATCAACCTTGATACAAGGCCAGTAAACACACACACACACACACACACACACACACACACACATATATATATATATATATATATATATATATATATATATATATATATATATATATATATGAAGAGAGAGAGAGATATGCCAAAAATTTTGAACGGATAGTATATAATTCAAGGTTTACTTGGAAGTGAAACGATCATTGAGTAAAGAAAGATCCGCAATAACGTGACAACACGGCAATACTTGATAAATTAGTAGATAAAGAAAAATGGTAAGTGTACTTATGTAAAGAGGATCCAATTAAAATGGATAAGCCTGAAAAACGGAGATGGGACATGATTCTCCTGCCTTAAGAGTAATTACATGAAGTTATTGAAGTGGCCGCAAAATTAAGCACGCAACTCCATCCACACACCCTGGCACTTTTACGTCTTTTGAAACTTCCATTTTAGCCTAACTCTTTTGCGCTATTTTTCCACGTCATTTTACGCTTACTCAGGGAGTAAGCCTACAAACTACTTTGTTGTTATTGTTATTGTTGTTGTAGTGACTTGTTGTTATTCTTGTTGGGGTAAGAAACCTTAAAAAGATGTCACAGATACAGGAATTTTAGGATATGATGTTTATTATTTATTTAATAGAATGGAAATGTACAAAATAATGTGCATGTTGAACAGTACATAAAAATTATTTCTAATAAAATACAGCGTATTTTTTTCATGTTCGTTGGTGACCAACGGGATATTTGGCCGTAGATTTTAGCACGTTTTAATTTATTTGATGTACTGAATTTAGAGGCTATATTTCTGTTTAATCATTTTGTGTTTCCATTTATAACTGAGAATATATATACGTGTTTAATTTGTGTCCTTTTTATTTGATCCTTGTTGTTAGTATGAGTTGTACTAATTATGAGATTAATTACGAAGATCACTTCACATTAAGAATATAACGTTTGCAACTTCTACGTCATGAGAAAATCTTGCACGCATCACAAGTAAGCTGGAGGTCGGATCACGCCTTTTTTTTATTTAGAGGTTATGTGTCACAGCGGATACTGCCCTGACATCACAGAGTAATTACTGTTCTGAAATAAAAATAAGATATGAAAATAACCCGTCCAATCTACACATCTGTTTCCACGTCGCGTCACAAGTATTTTAGGCTATGATTGTTATTATTATTAGTTCATGCTTTCACACCGTACATGGCATGTGACATCTTTAATAATAACTCAATATTTTTTTTTTTCTTTCTTTTTTGAGTTTTGAGTTCTATGACCTTTCCTGAAAGGGAGGTCTTTTGCATTCTTCGCTGCTCGAGCTCTACTTTCTATTTCTCTAATCTTTTCTCCCTCAGAGAGTTCATGGAGAACGCTGGACTGCTCATTGCACTGTATATAAAAATTTTAAATAAAAATATTATGAACAAATTCAGGAAGTCGCAGATAAATGAAAATGAAATAAAATTGTATTAATTTTCCTTCATACTTGCCGCGCATTCGCAATTTTCAAGGAGACATTCATGACCTGGCAAATCCGGAAGCTCTTCAAGATCTGACCAAAATCCTCATTAGCTCTGGAATATCTTTTTCTTGCAAGATTTTGAATAGCAATTGAGGAATTTTTATTAAATTTTAAATATTTACTAATCTTATATTTCATTCCAGTTTTCAGGGAATAACATCTCTCTACTAGATTATCGTTACTTGTTGTTTCTTAAATAAATGGAATACATAATTACAGATTTAATTAGAATATTTTAAATGATTCAAGTTGAAATGAAACTGATAACGAAGTTATAGT
>NC_087210.1:48282152-48292152 GCF_015104395.2 Macrobrachium nipponense | reverse complement strand
TATAAAACCAGGAGGCAACCTGCATGCGACCTTAGAACATCGCTAGCTGCCAAGAAGTTCACTCCTCTCCCCCCAGCTCTCCCTTCCATCTGGGGACCCCACATGTTCCTTTATTGCCCATAGTGATAGAAGATTACATAGCAATTCAGAAGTCAGCCTACAGATGCCCAGATACTGTAAGGGAGTAATTTCGAGTGCAGCCAGGTTACCAATTTTCACCTCTTTTCTGTACTTCCGTTTCATTCTTTCTAAGGCAACTTCCCCCCCCCCCCCCCCCCCAACCCCCGCCCCTCCCCATTGGGTCAACATCACAGTCCCTGATTTGGTTACCTTAATGCAGTTCCCCATTGTTACCACTGATGCTGTAAATAATTCCCCTTGTAATGCTAGTAATAATATTAAATCTAATTTGATATTCCCACTCAGATTAGCGCCTGCTACATCGGGAAGTAATGTTGGTATTTCATGCTAAACTTACCATAGTTAATTAAACAACACAGTATCCTTTTCTGTATAAGCTCCCAGTCATTCTATGTCCCTGTGAGTGAACTTTGATGTGGAATAATAAGAGAAAATCGTGTTTAACGTTCCCCACATGTCTATTGCCTTAGTACTGATCCTAGAATGCAATCTCCTTGCAGATGCAAATATCTTAAGTCTTGTTTTGGGAGGAAATTTGGAATCCCTTGGAAGTGCAAATCTTATTTCTGTGCCTGGATCATTTCACAGCCACGAGTCCCAGGTTGACCTGCAATCAAAGACCTTCCATTAATTTCTGGACCTGTTCGAGTCCCTGTCACTCCTAAGGTGTAAATTGCTACTCACATAATTTCAATGTATATAAAGTACAGTTAAACTAAATCTCCAGAGTTTTAAATAAATTTTTCCTTGCATTGATACTGGCCTTCAGGTGTAGATTGTTTATTATGGTTCTGTTCTCTTGCAAGGCCTTTCAGGAGTGCCAGAAAGCTTTCAGACCCCGAGAACGAGAGATTTATAACAGTATAAATATATATATATATATATATATATATATATATATATATATATATATATATATATAAATGTGATTATGGCTATAGATTTTTGTACGCATTAAAAAATAAATCATCTATGTCAAATATAATAAAACATGTAAAATAATTGCTAAGGGTTCATTCTATATCCAATTCAGTTCTATTTCCTTCAGGCCTGGTCCAAGAATGGACACAGGAGTCGCTTATCCCGCCGGCGTTTGCCTTGAAAATAATTATAAATTCCCTGGTTTTGTGATGCTGTAGCTTTTTCTTCGTGTTCATCGCAGCGGTCATTCGTTTGCTGGTTTTATGTTTTGGCTGTCACTCGAGTATCTGGCTTGGGTAGATAGTCTTAATTAAGTCTCTCTATCTCTCTCTCTCGTAATAACTTGAAATAACTATCTTACGCTTCCTGACATAAATGCCATATTAACTGTATGTTACATCGTCCAATGGATCCTAACCTGAAGGTTACATTTTACCAGGCAGTTGACGAAGACTACGATTGGGGCTACTAGATTCTTTTCCTTTTCTCTGCTTTTAATGTCTTCGTTGTGATTCTTCCCGAGAAGCATATAATACATAGTTCAAATAATTACCTTTTCCGTAATCCATATAGACATCTGACTGCATTAAGGGACCCTACATTTACGAAGATCATTCGTACATGCGAGAATAACTCTCTCTCTCTCTCTCTCTCTCTCTCTCAATGATACTGCTTATCAGAACTCTTGAATGAGAATTATAAGACGGGAGGAGGTAGGCTACACGAGTGGAGATTTGTGGAGGGGAAAGCGCGGGAAAGACTGGAGGAGATGCTAATGGTGAAGATGGTTAGATGTCAATAACAAAGGCCACAACTACGTAACTTTTCAGCATGAAAGCTAAAATAGATTTAATTGTTTCATGGAAGGTAATGTCTGTCTGTTCATAATAGAAACTTTGGGGCTACAAGAATTTTCCCTTCCGTAATTCCACTATCATGAGAATGTCTTTGTTGTTTCTTTTTGACTGTAATTTACAGAACAATACTGAATCATCTGTTGTTTAAAATATGAGAATTTAGCCTGATGTGATCGGTAAGAACGGGCAGTCTAGTGCGAGAATTGGTAAATAAGTAAAACATCGACGTATAAGTAATGACCCCAGATCTAGGCAACAGGTCTTTGTAAAGAATGTTTATGATATGCATTTAAAGGAGGTGCATTCAAAAACAGTAAAAAAACAAATAAAAATTAAAACAAATACAAGGAAAAGAAAAATATAACATAAGCTCAAATCATGACATGTTGTGGACAAGAGCATGGTTTCATTATTGCACCATGGCGACCTACCATAAAAAAATTAGACTCACTACTAACCAGTAGGTTGCCAGGGCAAGATAATTAACAACTTCAGATTCCAAAGGCAGGGCTATAATAATGGAATCATGATGCTACACTAGACCATCCACCGAGACGCTTGAACCGAACGAAAATTGTGTAACTGAAGGAGACGAAATTAATACAAATTAAATAAATATAAGAACGTTACAATTACAAACTTTCGTAAGATTACCTACCCTACGGAATTAAGATATGTAAGCTCTTTTAATGTAATGCAATATTTGTTTCCTTGGGGAAATAGTAATTTCAATACACACACATATATATATATATATATATATATATATATATATATATATATATATATATATATATCCACAAATATATATATATATGTTATATTAATAATTATAATCATATATATAATATATAATATATATATTATATATATATATGTATATATATATTATAATATATGTATATAACACTGATGTCTAATTAAATGTGAGAGAGAGAGAGAGAGAGAGAGAGAGGAGAGAGACGAGAGAGAGAGAGAGAGAGAGAGAGAGAGAGATAGGCAAGTTTTGGTTACTCGAATAAAAGATAAATAAATAAAGAAAAGGAACTCACATTAATGAGAGTATAGTCGTTGCAATTGTAATTACAATGAGCGAACAACGGGTTGAAAGTAGTAACCTATCAATCTTCAAGAGAAGTCGGCGGATATTCACACTCGATCATTGTGAAAGATCATGAAAACTTAATAATTATATGGAACGTAAGGGAAGCTTGGAATTTTGGATACATGATATCAACATTAAATAGTGTTACACATTTATGGAACACGCAAGGAGAACAAGAACGAGCACAAGGATGTGATGAAAAGCTAAAGTAGGCCTATACTACGTAACGATGGTCGATATGCCGTTGAAGAATCTTCTGCGTCGGCTTAACAAGCGGCTTGTGGGTTGTAGATGTTTTGTTTTCCAGGATGTTCAGTCTTCATACAGGCATCAAAGGATGAATATGGTAGTAACTCTGTCCCGCCCATCACTTAAAGCAATCCTTAAGCAAATCCAACAAACCTTAAGCATTCCAGTTTCAGACGAAACAGCCAGGTGATGACTTTGCATGAAATTTATGTACTTGATAAACAGCCTTATATCTGCTTGGTGAAATAAGGACAGCCATAATTTCAGAGATAGATGTTAAGAGAACACCCCTACATAGAGAATGATGGCGAACGAGTCATGGTCATTCAAAGTGAATCAAATGTACCTTTACGAAATACATATGGCATAAGGTTAACAAGTAAATTACTGCTATTAAGTTTTAAAAAGGGTAAAGCCACGTCGGGCATATCAGATTAATAATTCCTTAGGACCAGAATGGTAATGGAAGTAACTCTGACAGTAAAGGGCTGCTTAAAAAATATGAAAATATTCATAGAATAACATCGACATGTGGTATAAATGCTGTACTGAAAAGTGAGAGAGCCGAAGGGAAGGTTTATAATGGACAACAAGAGAAGTCAAACAAGCAGTAAGGCTAAGACGCCGCCAACAGACTGAAAAGGGGAGCGAACATGGAAAGTGGAAAGTTATGAAGATACAAAAGCATAATCGCCAGCCATGATTGAATTGGCTGGAAAAGTGACTCTGAAAGCAAAGGCCCTAACAGCACCAGCCCATCTGTACAACGATCGACGCGGATGGGGGAAGAGGCGGGAAATCACCCGAGTTCCAGAAGTTACTGAGTGATGTTTTTTGGCAAAGGACCAGACACAGCTGTTAGCGGAAGATGGAGTCAGGTCATTTCGCTTTTTCAGAGATGGGGCGATGCCTCCGGAGGACGGCAATCTCAAAACTGCAACGATCCTACTGCAGGAATAAAAGTAGCGTGAGCAAAAGGCTGGGGGGACCGTTTACATGGATACTCGCGAGGTCTGGTGATCAAGGCCTTCTCTTATTGAGAAGAAACTTCTTTGAAAAGGGGACCAAGGATGTGCTGTGTACAGATGACTTTTCATATATACATATATATTTCATATTACATGCGTTTTCATTCTCATCAGACCAAGAAGGTGCTGGACCTTTCGCGGTGTTGCTGTTAACATACCGTCAAGAAGTGATTACAAGTCAATGGATCTCATCTTAGGCGACCTCCAGTCGAGATGAGCCTAATGTGCTGATGACCTCTTCACGAAAATATCAATAAAAAAAACTTTCTAACCAAAGACGATGTCCTTCAAGTTTTGATTTAAAAGTTTGACGGTACATATATATTTAATTTCTTTCAGCTTCAGTCCATGTCATGCATTATAAAATATAAACACGAGTTATAATTCTTGACAGAATTTTATCTATATTCTAAGATAAAAGTTGTTCATTTTCCCGTTCCTTCATAACGGGATTTTGTGGAATTTGTTGGTGTGGACTGTGAGTGCTTTATGTTGTTTATGATACTTGTGAAGAATGAGATCAATGGCTTTCTTCTTTGTTAATACTGTATAGAAATATATCAGAAGCATTAATGAATATGGACGTTGATATTTCGTTCTATGTTTTGTTTTTAATTCATTATTCACTCTCTATTTATGAATGAGTTTGTTAGTTGCTCTAAGTGAGTAAATAAACAACCTTAGCGGAGACGGTTAGTTCCAGTTCGCGTTTTCGGTTTGCACTGAAACCCTTTCCCATTCTACATACGTCCATTGCACTTACCCCAAAATTTTAATCTCTGACCACCCGTTTATATTTCCTTCTCTCGAACCCCACAGTCAATGTATCAACCCCTTTTTTTAAACCCATCATCGTGCCTTTCTGCATTCCCATTTATCTGGGGTTATTTTCTCTCCCTCGCCATTTGTAATTTCCCTCTTCCTACCTCTTCCTTCCCTAACAAATATTTCTCGTCTGCCATAAATCGGCAATGTCATTTATTTCCTCCCTGACCTCTTTGCCATTTATGAGAAATTCTCTATCTGTTCTCTATCTCCCATTTTCTCCTCCAACATTCGCTATTGCTTGTAATCCTTTCTAGTCAGCGCTTCCCTTCCTCTTATTCAACGTTATATCACCACCTGCTTGCAGGTCTCCCACGATTCGTACTTGTTTACTTTACTTTGAAGCTGTGATTCACTTCTTTTCTATTCATATGGCCTGTCAAGCAAAATGTCTTTCTTAAAAGCGCAGTAGATCTGGAAAATGAAAAAATTTTAATAAGCCACTGGTAAGTAAACCCGACACGTAATCATAACACAGGACTTGAATGGAAATTGAAGAGGTGACCACACTTGACACGAACTCAAAAAACTAATTGACGGAAAAGGCAAAAGTTTTTGTGAACGCTTTTTGCCCGTACATGAACTCAAGTCTACGGGGGAGGCAACAAACACTATTTCCACGCGCGCCCTACATGCAAGGAAGCAGGGACCATTCACACAATCTGCTCTGCATTATTCTTTTCCTAACAACACTGAATATTGCAGAAGTCCAATACGTCGTGTTTCTTGTAACCCTAAGCTAAGAGAATTTAAATCTTTTCTTGGAATAAGCTAGGGTTTCTCGAAGATCGTTTTCATTCCGCTATATCATTTAAGTACACGAACGAAAATGGGAAGGAAATTTTCAGAGAAGTGATACCTTGACAGATCTTTCATGCAATAGGTTAGTTGTGCAAAAGCGATTCGTCAATTTATACAGGATGGCTTGCACAGCCGAGCTTGGAAGAGTCAGCTTCATAAAGTATACTGTATCGATTAATTTTGGATATTACAATACACAATAAATGGAACATCTGTCAATTTTAAATTCAGATGATACCCAAATGTTGACCCTCTCTCTCTCTCTCTCTCTCTCTCTCTCTCTCTCTCTCTCTCTCTCGTATAAATCATCTGTTTACTCTTTGCACTTGTTCTTAGAACATCATCATAGCCGTTTATAAGTCTCATCCACCCCCTATTACTCTTTCATTCGTCCCCTCTTTATAACTCGACTCATATTTGCTCTTCCTATGTCCTCTTTCTCTCTCTCTCTCGCTCCTGTCCTATATCCCTTTGTCTTTTCGCCTCTCCCTCTTCCATTTTTGAATTATTCCCCCTTTTCCAATAAGCATCGTTTAGTATTTTCCGTTATTCTCCTCCTTCCCCGTTTCCTCTTCTTTGAGTCCTTCGCATCCCTATATTCCTTTTCTTATTCGATACATATGTATATGGCAGTCCCCCTTGCAATGTATGCTATGAAAACACCGAGACTTCAGCCATTCAGCTCTCTCTCTCTCTCTCTCTCTCTCTCTCTCTCTCTCTCTTGATATCAACTTACCAACATCCTTTATTTACAATTCATATGACTGAACCCCACCATGTACAGCAGTGACTTGAAAATTGTCTAAGAAACGATATGTTTGGCAGGCGTTTCCTAGTTTCATATATCTTTACGACGGAAATCTTTTTTGGTCAGAATGACCAGTTTCCTACAAAGCTATCAATTTCATTTAGGAGGCAAGGAATAGCGCCCAGTCAGAGCTTCCCGGA
The DNA here is from genome assembly GCF_015104395.2 of Macrobrachium nipponense. Taxonomy (NCBI): domain Eukaryota; kingdom Metazoa; phylum Arthropoda; class Malacostraca; order Decapoda; family Palaemonidae; genus Macrobrachium; species Macrobrachium nipponense. Next base: position 48,285,277 of record NC_087210.1, on the reverse strand, counting down.
GTCATTGAAAATTCAAGGGTAATTTCGAATAAACGTCAAAACATGAAGGATTTGCAGCGGAGGAGCAGAAGCTGTTAGCAAGAAAGCCAGGGGCGCTCTAGAAGGGCGGCTGCTGCTAGGGCGGCGTTCTAGAAGAAAAATCTTGGAAGGGTGATCACCTAGGGAAAACGGGAGAACGAGGGAGCATCAACGAAATACAATTCATAAAATGTAGCCTTCGGACATGGAGGATGCTGCGATGTATAATGCCCTTCGAAACAATGGCTGGATGAAGAGAGCTTCTGCTAACCAATTTTCATCTCAGAAAGATAAAGCAATGCTGAAGTTTAACCAAGTTTCAATGAAACACAAGAATGCAGAAACTAACGTGAGATGGAAAATGTAAATTAATAACAACAAGGTTACGGGAATGCGACCTAGTTCCACCGTCATACAGACAAGTACGCACCTCCGTTATTAAACAATACGTGAACTGGGAGCCAAGACATATAGCAGGGTAATAGTGACTCTCTTCCAAATATAAATATCAAAGAGGAGCCTTTTAATATAAAAACACGGCAAAATCTTGGAAGCTCTGAATTGCCACAAATGCATCCTTTCGCAGAAAATGGCGTTTAAAAGGTTAGATAAATATTTCATTAACAAAATATGTAATTCCTCCGAAACAAATCTAAAATCTACGTACAGTACGAGGAAGAGAGTGGGAAATTTGTTAATCTTAATTTTATTATTTTTGTGTTTCGCAGGCAACAGTCAGTCATCTACCGACCGAAACGTAGAAATGTGAAGTGACGTCAGACTGAATGTAGAAAACTAAAAGCAGGTTACACGGATCTTTACGAGCAAGACCAGAGTTCTCGAGAATACTATTGATATGATTATTTTACAAAACCCAGGGTGTTGGTCCAAGCTAAATTTATCATTCTTCCAATCTGAGTATAGCTTAAGACAAAGTTACTGTAGACTGCCAATCGAAATTTCTTTTATACTGCATGAATAGGACTTTCTGACACCTTATACAATCTACAATTTCACATGTATTTGTTAACATAAGCATGCTTCTAAAATAAGTCCTTACCATTCAAACCTTAACCTAACTGTGCTTTGCTTGTCCATACAAAGAAGTCTTAATCATAGACTGTAACCCTTACTTTGAATTCACAGACCTCTATAGAGGACATTTTCTTCATAAGTTGTTATTCATTTTTAACAGATAACTAAAGAATACGCACAATGACGCATCCACATACAACGATTAGAACATACGTTTCTCTCTCTCTCTCTCTCTCTCTCTCTCTCTCTCTCTCTCTCTCTCTCTTATATATACTATACATACTACATCATATATATCATATATATATACATATCTATATATATATGTGTGTGTGTGTATATGTATAATATATATATACATATATATATACATACATATATATATATATATATATATATATATATATATATATATATATATATATATATATATATATATATATATAATATATATATATATATATATATATATATATATATATATGCAGAAGCCAGGTACTATGTCGTACCTCTAAGTAAATGGGGATACAATCCACAATGAAGTAAAATCCTCTTGTAGTTTAAAATATATATTTCTTGTACAGGATTAAAGCTTTCGACCATCAACATTTTAGTGAACAAGACCACAGTTGATGGCCGAAAGCTTTAATCCTGTACAAGAAATATATATTTTAAAACTACAAGAGGATTTTACTTCATTGTGGATTGTATCCCCATATATATATTATATATATATATATATATATATATATATATATATATATATATTATATACATATGTATATATATATTATATATATATGTATATATATATATTATCTACATATATATATATATATTCATATATATTATATATATATATTATACATACACACACACACACGTATATATATATATATATATATATATATATATATATATATATATATATATATATATATATATATATATATATAACTAAGGGGAGGGGAAGGGAGCCGCTATTCTAGGAATCGCAAATCTCTCTCTCTCTCACTCTCTCTCACATCGTTGTACACATTTACAGCCCATATATGAGAGGGAGATGGAATACAGTCCAGACTACATTTATTTAATTATTTCTCCATTAATTTTTTATGAGGATTTTTTTTTTTTTACGGGTGGTAGTAATGGAGAGGCTATTTATAGTGTGTCACGTTCTTAACATTGCGGAACAACACTTTTAGTGTCACTGATTTGCACAGCTGCCGAGAACGCAGTAACGTTTAAACGTCATGAGACCACGTTTTGACGCCATCAATCCCAAGATGTATCGAGATCATTTTTTTTTTTTTTTGTAACAGCCGCTGACAGACCCATTTGTTGTATGTTTACTTCGATTTAAAGATAAAAAATCCATTCAAATGAGTTTTTTTTTATACGATTCCGTTTCCTCATATATATCTCATATATCTCCAAACGTTTCAATTTCAACTTTCATCTAATTGATGTGCTTTCACTGAAGCACTTACAGCTACTCATAGCTTAAGGCAGTGGAAGAAAAGGTAGTTGATAGACAGCTAAATAGAAAAAAAAGAAAAACACCCATATAATAAATGAATGAAAGACAAGGACCTACAGGTGAGGTGCCCAGAGATTTTTCAACTCGAGCTACTATAACTGTTAGAACTGATGAGAATTTAACTAAAATTACTAAACTGTTAAAACGAGACATAATAAGTTTTACCGGTCATTCATATGACAATATTTTTTAAAATTTATTTCATGTTATAATTGCTGGCAATAAGGCTCTTTTATCGCAAATCTTAATAAATGAGTCATAATGAATAAAGAATAAGTAATGACCAAAGCTTTAAAGGCCCTCGAGACCACAACCAAGTGTATAATTGGCTCTCGAAAGGATTTGAGTTTGACACCCATGCTCTAAGTATTAATAGTTAAGAGGGGTTGGCCGCTAAGACGTAAAAATGTTTGCTACTTAGCAACTCACCATGTTGTATTGCAAGCGCCCTCTAACAATCGTCCATATTTGAATGTCCTACGCTGATTACTCTTCTCTGTTTTCTGCTACGCTGCATGTTTACTGGGGCCTA
>NC_087210.1:48269652-48277152 GCF_015104395.2 Macrobrachium nipponense | reverse complement strand
GAAGTTAAGGATCTTGACTACTGGGAAAGACTACAATCCTTAAAATTATATAGTCTAGAAAGGAGAAGAGAACGCTACATGATAATTCAGGCATGGAAACAGATAGAAGGAATTGCCGAAAACATCATGGAGCTAAAAATATCAGAAAGAGGTAGGTTAATAGTGCCCAAAACTATACCAGGAAAAATAAGGAAAGCACACAGGACATTAATCCACTACGCATCAGCATCGACAATGCAGCGTCTATTCAATGTGTTGCCAGCTCATCTGAGGAATATATCAGGAGTGAGCGTAGACGTGTTTAAGAATAAGCTCGACCAATATCTAAGCTGCATCCGAGACCATCCAAGATTGGAAGATGCAAAATATACCGGAAGATGCACTAGCAACTCTCTGGTAGACATTAGAGGTGTCTCACACTGAGGGACCTTGGGCAACTCGAACAAGATCTGTAAGGTCTGTAAAGTCTCTCTCTCTCTCTCTCTCTCTCTCTCTCTCTCTCTCTCTCTATATATATATATATACTATCATATATATATATATAATATATATATATATATATAGATATATATATATATATCGGACTGTTTCTTTATAAACCCAATCTGTCTTGCTTGCATTCTCTCTCTCTCTCTCTCTCTCCTCCTCCTTTAATGTACTTTTTTTCACTTAAATGAGCGCGTCCTTCCCTTTGACCTCTCTCTAACCCCATTTGGATCTAATTAGGAATTCCCTTATCAAATCACCTCGTTTCTGAAGGGGCCAAAAATTCCCTTTCCTTAACCCCTTACCCCCTCCCCTCGCCCGGACCCATCCATCTTCCTCCTTTAAAAGGGGGACAAGGAGAGAGAGAGAGAGACAGAGACAGAGACAGAGAGAGAGAGAGAGCGAGAGAGAGAGAGCGACCCCTTTTTATATTCTTTTATTACATTTGTGTCATTATCATCCCATTCCTTCTCCTGTTTTTTACCATTCTTTTTTCTCCCCCTTTTTACCGACTGTGATTAATTCATTTATCTTTGACACTCGGAATCTTCCACTTTTCTTTCTTGGATGTGATTTTCATCATCTCTATCATCAACTTCATTCTTCTTCTCGTTTTTCTTGCTCTTCGCGTGCCATTATGAAAGCCAATTTACCTCTTTTTATAGCAGTATTTTTTATCGGACTGCAAATACTTTTATCGTCATTGCATTGTATCTATACAATTATCTTCTCCCTCTGATTCTTCATTTTTTCCATGGAAATATTTAATTTGTTGGTATTTGGTGCCTTTTTTTATGTTTTATTTCTCAGTCTTCGTTATCTGTCTTTTCATTCCCCATTTTCCCTACATTCTTAACTTTTTTCACTTTTTCCTCACACGATTAAAAAATGAAGTAGGGGCTGGATGAACAAATATTGTCCTTCATTTTTGAAATTCACCACCCCAGCGACACATGAAATAATGCAGAAATATATTTCACAGATGAATCAGTTCAGGGTAAAGTGTCTGCACAAGCAATCGGTTCATTCAGGATAATCTGTATAATTATTTTCACAATCATTAATTACCAAACTATTTAAAGCCATATGAATGAATACATTACATATGAATGAATTAAAATTCTTGAAATACAGAAACCTAGTGCCTCCTGTTCTGAGATACGAATCTGCAAACAGGGTAGTATTTTAACACACGGATCCAGGGTTTTTTTAACATTTACCAATCTTTTAACATCTGGTTAATGCTCAAGCTAACATCGAGTCGTGAACCCTTCTTTATACAGTAATCTAAACTTATGACAGTCCCTATTCATGAGGAACAAACATCTATCTAAATAATAACCAATGAAACTTTCCTTATATTTTTCTGTGTATTACAGAAGCATAATAATATGAAAAGGAGAGCAGTCTATTACTTGGAACAAAATGAAACAAAAACACGTTCCAAGGCAATCTACACTACAAATTCTTGAAGAAAAAACGAATGATTGATATCTCTCTCTCTCTCTCTCTCTCTCTCTCTCTCTCTCTCTCTCTCTCTCTCTCTCTCTCTCTCTGGTAAAAAAAAAACACACACACACACACACACACACAAAAACGAATACAAACGCGCGCCGATTAAGAATTTCCTACATGACCATCAACAAATCAAAGGCCAGCCCACTTTTTGCTAGTTCAGCTTCATTCATCAAAACCAGGTTAAACACTACATTTGTCATAACTTCCCTACAAATAATGGACATAATTTCATTCTCAAACCAGAAGTTCATAACATAAAATAAGAATATAAGTGTTGATTATCATCGTGACTGTTTCATGACTCATAATTTGATAACCATTCCTAGCCTGAGATATATATGCATTTTCTGCCTTCCTTTTGTCTTTTTCAGAAATATCCGTTAAAAGATAATATCTTTCCTTATGTGGCTGTAAAAGTTAGATATTTGGAAAAAGCAATTCCATTCTGAAGAAAATCTGACGGCTAATGCTCTCGGAAAAAAAAAAAACACCTTCTGATGGAAAAAACATTGAAGACATCGAAGAAAACATTTAGTTGAACACAAGATTAAGGAAATATCTTTCATATAAACAAGCAAAGAATGTGCATAAAACCACAGCGTCTCTGAAAACTGTTTATGAAATAAAGAAGATAAAATATTGGCTTTGGTCAGTCGATGTTTATTTTCCTAGGTGTTTTCCACTCTGTGAATGGGGTAGCCTTGCAGGATGTTTACCAAGTCCTGATGAATGGCACAGATCTTTGATTATTTGAATTCTAGTGGCGGTACATTCTCAAATTCAGTTGATACCTCCTCAGAACGTTTGCACGGATGCCAGTGAATATCCGCTATAATAAAGGAAAATTTAAAGGAAATTACTATGAACCATAATTGGGTGACGAATACAGCGTAGGTTATATATTACGAAAATTCAGATTCTTTAACTGTGATCGTCTTTAGAGGGAAATTTCACAGAGAAAAGACGTGGAGAGAGAGAGAGAGAGAGAGAGAGAGAGAGAGAGAGAGAGAGAGAGAGAGAGAGAGAGAGAGAGGATTTCTTAGACTAAAAACTATATTACCTATATTACATAATAAGCTTACGCGAATTCACATCAACAATACGGCTTAAAACATAAAATTATAAAATTATTAAAACAAATGCTTTTTTTTGGAACTGGATATTTTGAAACTAATTTTGAATGGCTGCATTTCAACACGAACAATTACATTAGTAAAGCTTTAGTGATTTTTTTTTGTTTTTTTGACAATTCTACGAACTTTCGCCAATCAAGTTCAATTTCTTATCCACACAATGTGAGCTACGCTGGAACCTAGCAAATATTATATGATAGTTCACTCAAAAGATTTTAATCTAAAATGATAACACATCAGTCACTTCAAGATACAGATCAAAACAATCAACATAAAGCTACGACGTTGCCAAAAATAAAAGTGTTAGATGTCTTCTTAAGAGAAGATAAACCATTGAGGATCGCTAAATGTCACGGTAAATAAAAAAATATATATAAAGAGCAATCCACATTTTGGAAGTGAATGGTTTGACAGACTAATCCAACCCGCTGATACTTTCATATAATATCTGTAGAATACTGAGGTGACTCAAGTTCGATATATTTGATTGAATATCAAATATAAGGAGGGTCAGGGGAGATTCATTTGGAAACAAGGTTACCCAGGGTCACATATGAAGTAAAAAATTATTTAACCGGAGTGGAAAATAATGAAAACAGAAATTAACAACAAAAATCCACGATAGCATCACCGTCTAGCGAGGGCAAACGATCTAGGAACGATAAGTCAAAAGCATGAGTTTATTTATTCTACTCTACAATGCTAAAGACGTGTGGAAAATATACATGAACTGAAATGCATTTCCACATATTCTTGGCCACCATCCTCTCTCTCTCTCTCTCTCTCTCTCTCTCTCTCTCTCTCAGGGTATCAAGTCAACTTTCCAATTTCGTACGTCTGGGACGGAATTCAAAATTGTTTTGGGTACAAAGTCGTCCACTGGTGACTACAATGGCCTTAAATCTATGAGCGGGGCTACGCAATTTAGCGCCTCAGACAGAGGCTTTCTAGGCTGTTGCTTTCAGATGGCATTTGGCCTGTCACTCGTTCCGCACTCTATGCCGAATGGCAGGTCGGTTAAACTGACGGCGCGACCGCCATAACAGTCGGAGTTTTGGCAATGTTTCGGTTCTCTCGCTTGTTCGCTCCGCATTCAGTGTCTGAATTTATGTGCGATGTACCAGGAATTCACTTCTTAGGGCGAATGCTTCAAGTTAAACTCTCCCCGTATTATTAAACGATCAAAAGCAAATTGCCCGACTCATGCAAACAGACAAAAAGATGAACGTTCCTGCGACATTGTAATGGATATTGTCTTGACTAAATACGCCATTGCAAAATAATCTGCCTTGTATTATAATAATAAAATCTGAGTGGATCTTTCTTGCTTGTCCGCCCCGGGTTGGGCCGGGGTAGGTAGGGGATCAGAAAGATAGGGGAGACATGACACATCCACCCTCCTCCTGCAAACCTGTTTGTCCAGGGTAGGTAGGGCATAGGGAGGATAGAGGAGACACGACGGGTTCCAGCGCAGCGTAGCGTGCCATCATGCTTTTTCTAATATTGTAATCATAATGAATAAGCAATATTTTTTTGCTCTTATTAGTGTTACTAAGTCGATTTTACTGTGAATAAAGTTAATATATATATAATTTCTCCTCTTTAGCCATCAGAGTAAATTTGAATAGCCAATAAGTTATATAACCTTTCATCGTTTACTATCTAGTCATAAAGCTCGCACATTACGTAAATAAAACAAGTTGCAATAAAACTCACGCTCATTACACTCATACTATAATAATTTGTCTGTATATATATCTATCTATCTTTTTGTGTATCTGGATGTGTGTGTGTAGGTTTTAGTACGAAGGATGGTATTTATAAGTGATATTACTTTTTGGAAATTTATTCCAGAGAATCTTAGGCCAGACAGCGTGACTGTGAACTACTAGTCTCCATCAAGTCAAGACTCGAGTACAGCATTACATAACATTCCAGATTGTTCATACATTTGCAACGATCTTTCCCTTTCATGCAACAACAGCAGCAACAACAATTATGCCTTTTCTTCCAGTCCTGTTCCCTATCTCTTCCGGTGACCCGGTTATGAAAGGAAACACATAATTAAACCTTTAAGATTACATTCCATCGAAACACACACTATAATTCAGCAATGTTAGGGCATGTAAACCACATTTTTGGATGTAATCTAGAGCAGCAATATGGCATTAAATGAACTGAACCATTTCGTCTAAAAAAATTACCTATCGTTCATTGCGTCTAATAACGCGAAAAGACCTAAATCTTATCATTTAATAACCTAAACACAGACAATCTCTTCAACATGCAAACTTTGAACGACTGCATATTGCATTCGTGCAAGATGGCTGACGGGTCATACCTTGAAAACCAGTTCGACAATCAAAAGCGGGTCTTCACAAGTCATGCAAAACATCCACAGAAGGTTCCCAGAAATGGAAAATGAGATATCGAACTTCTTGGCAATACACTTCAGTGACAGCCAAAGTTTAAAATCGGCTTTGCGACTGAAAGTGCCGTGGTATATGAATGCCTTGCCGTCACTTGCGATACACTCCCAAAGCAGGAGAGTCCTATTCAATATTACAATCCTCACGTCACGCTTCAGTTCACGCATCTGTTTTTATTAAACTAGATTATATATATATATATATATATATATATATATATATATATATATATATATATATATATATACATATATATACATATACTATATATATATATATATATACATAAACATAATATACATATAATATATATATATATATTATATGTATATATATATATATATATATATATATGTATATATATATATATATATATATTATATATATATATATATATATATATATATATATATATATATATATATATATATATATATATACATTCAATTATAATTAGAATTTGCAATAGCTATTACACGATCATAAGCGCAAAAGAGCATATAATATACATCTTCATAACTAAAGGGTATTCACTTGGAAGTAAATTTACGAGCGATAAAAGGTCCAATGTTCAATGTGAACGTGTGGGAGTCACCTCTAGGGAAGCCTTACAATTTTCCAAGAACGTATTTCAGCTCAAATGGCAAACCGATTACACGTGGAGTACGGAGCGAGATATTTTATTGGAAGCTCCATGACAAGCAAAAGCTCGGGAACTCCGGCGTCCTCGTCCAACATTATTTCCTTCCTCCATTGCTACACAGGCTGCACTGGTCTTTCCAAGGTTGGTCTTTCAAGTTATCTTTACGTGTATGTATGTAAATCAACCTAATTCGAATAACATTATTATTATTCATTATTATTATTATTATTATTATTATTATTATTATTATTTCAGGAAATGAAACCTATTCACACAGAACAAGCCACATAAAGGTCATTGACTTGAAATCCAAGATTCCAAAGAATGTTGGTTTCTACCTCCCACTGCAGACCCCACACCGCAGCAGTAACTGATCATGATGCTGACCCAGTTATCTTTCATCGCCCTTGGGGAGAGGTGAATCCGCGATATCTGAGTGGCATACAACTACACTAACCACTACATCAGCGGACCATCAAAAACTCATTTTTCCAGTTTTCAAACTCTGTTACAGATTTAAAATTCCTTGAAAACTGATGTGTCATTACCAAGGCCACTTGCCATTAAGATACAGGAACTTAACATAAGAAACTGCTCTTTTCGTTGTTTTTCAAATATTCATTAATTAAATCAGCAATGAATGTTATTTCCATCAAAGTTAAATGAGCCTTACTTGCACAATATTTCTTCATTTGTATCTTTTTTAACTGAAAACTTTACACCAAAATAATTATAAGGAAAGGTATATTCAGAAATAAGTTTTCACAAAATTATCGGTCGGTTGGTCCTGATGTTCCTCCTATTTAGGAACCTTAATGTACCGGCGAGTTCTGGACCTTAATAAATAAGTTTATTTTTTTTATTTTTAAAAATAAAACACGTAACCAGAGGAACGCACTGCAGAAAAAAAGTCTTAACATATACAAGAGCATTTATTCGACAAGGTTGAACGTTACAAAGCCTTGGAAAGACTATTTTTTAAATGTCTTTGAAAAAAATAACTCAATAACGCAAGGTCACGTCTTGCCTACGACAGGAAAATATATACATTAATTATTTAAATTTTTATGTTATTTCTAAAATTTCAATATATCTACTCAATATCAAATAATCCTAATCTCTGTACAGAAATTTACACCTTTGGATTTCTAAGATATCGCTATAAAAGTTATTACCTTTCCTTTTTCACAAACTGCGACCTTCTCAAAGACAGCAGAGAATTACGATTTAAGCAAGGAAGAAATGCGCCAAAGTTTCTTCGGCGCAACTAGTTTTCTGCACATCGTATAAT
>NC_087210.1:48262152-48264652 GCF_015104395.2 Macrobrachium nipponense | reverse complement strand
ATGATCGCGGATTAACCTTAATAAAATTGTGACTGTTTTATGCTCGGATAATAAAGTGGATGGGATGATTCACTTCAAGAATACTTCGGTGAATAGACAAACAGATGAGACTGATAAAAAAAAGAGAGATAAAAAAGTCACCCAACACCGGTGCTCAACTCCCTTTCATGAGTTACTTACGTGTCTGTTATGCTATAAAAGACCAAATGTGTTTACGTACTTGTTTTTATGGGCCGCCTTAGAGCAAGAGCCCGTGCCAGCACAAGGCTGGCTAAATCTAAGACGGCAACGACGTACTTGTTGAGGAAAGTATCATAACCTGCTATATTCTATTCTTAATTCCCAGTAGCTACCCCTTCCAGCCTTACCTGGAGAAACTAAATATTGCGCCGAAATTCAGTACAGCGTATAATGCTGTATGAAACACTCAGCCAAGGCCCATGAAACTCTCAGCCACAGTCCGTTGGTGGCTTGTGTTGTTAGCAACTATAGCGGTGCCTGAACAGCGGTGCCTGAATAGCGGTGCCTGACGCACGATCATAGCTAACATTAACCTTTAATAAAATTTAAAAACAATATTGAGGCTATAGTGCTGCAATTTGATATGTTTTATGACTGGAGGGTGGATCATCAACATACCAATTTGCAGCCCTCTAGCCTCAGTAGTTTTTAAGATCTGAGGGCGGACAACTAAGAATATGAGTCATCTAAAGAAACTGAAAAGCCGAATGCGTAGAATTTGAACTTTTCTAAAAATGCAAATCAGATGTTCATATAAATAGTTAAATACGCTACCATAATTACAGAACGAGAAAACAAAGGAAAGAAGGAAATGATTTGAATTTATTCTGAACGTGACAACATTTCTGCCCTGCGGAAGTCAATACAAAAATATCTAATATTCTTTTACTAACCTACAGCGACTGTCTTTCAGAAAAAGGAGAAAAAGGAGAGAGCTTGCGAAGAACAGCACCCATAGCATGAATAAATACTAATAAAACGAAGCCTTAAAGGCCATTAACCTCTGAAGCTTAAATTCGAAATAAGGTCAACCGTTAACTTTCACCCTTCCGTAACAGCCCATTAATATCCCGGAAGGAGTTTAAATTGAACCGATATTTCATTTTACTACCAAGAAATGAGAACGTTAGCATAATACAATGATTTATAAAGACATGATTTATATAACCCTTAAAACCAGCCTAAAAACCTCCGATCTTTCTTTGCTTCCTGTATGGAGAAAGAAAACAGCTAAAAAATACGACGTTTGAAAAGACAAATGAAAATAAAAACTAGCTCTTGTGGCTAACAAACGTACACTCATAAATAATCCATTCTCAAATGCTATTTCCTAAGGATCTGCTGACCTTCTGTACGACATTGTATTTATTCTCTTTCTATTCACGCTCAACGCACCTCTACATCAAAGATGTCACGTGGTATATCGTCTTCATTACCCATAAAATGCGACATAAAACACCCAAATGAGTCAAGAGCACTTCAAAGGCTGTGAGAGCCACGTTCAGTCGCAAACAGAATTCAGCCCAAAATAACGCGCCAGACCCACAGTATTCATACCATCAAAACAATTCAAGTTCACACATTAGCCTTTTAGTTGAAAAAAAAAAATAAATACATTTCTTCCCTCACCTGAAACTGTAATGCTTTATAATAGCATGCAAATAACAGCATGACCATTTTGACAAAATAACCTTGATAATTTAGGCCTTTCACATAGTATGTTCAAAATATCTGTGTCCAACGAATGACAGTCTAACATCTACACAGGAACTGTAATGTCCTCCTACACATTCCGATTTACCTTCAACGGCTTTTCAACAACATTTGGATTTTTTAAACTTCGTTTGCATTAGTACCACGCAATAAGCTATCAGACAGTTAAAAGCAGCCCAGACTATCCGTCGCAAATGAAACTCTATACAGAAATGAAAGTGAACCGTCCATAAACTCGAGACAGCTGTTCCGCCAAGCAGATAATATGAGAAAGAACTTGCAAGCTTTGATGAAGTTATAAATAACATTCTCGAACACTTCATACGAGAAATTAATAAAAAATAAAACACATAAAGATGAAACCTTGGTATTACTAAGTACATTAACTAGTACGTCTGAACTACTGGTCCTTATAATTCAATGAAGTATGACCAAGTGTGTCGGTGCTTCATGTCTGCAAACAATAAATCGCAAACACGGCGACAGAGCGCATTCTATGCAACAAACAAATTGCGAATTCGGCACATGAAAGGAATCTAAATGAATGGAGCATGTACTGGCAAACAAACTCGACTCTCTATATTGCACCTTTACAGATGCATTAAAGCTTAGATTACCAATGCCAACAAGACTGAATTCACGCTTGGTAATGTTTCTCTTCATCATATCCGACCACTTAGTTCTATGCCCTTGAAGCCAAGAAATGGACCTGCACTTTGCTCCTCATTTCCAGTCCTTAAGCTCTATTGCTTCCCGGCACTCACTC
>NC_087210.1:48222152-48252152 GCF_015104395.2 Macrobrachium nipponense | reverse complement strand
TCGTTTTAAAAGCGCGCAAAAGAGGAGTGAAAAGCGATTTCTTTATTCCGTAACCACATGATGATGTTGAAGAAACGCATAACGCCACACAAATAAAATGGATAGGAAGATCTGTGATAAATACGAATTGTAAATATTTATCTAATTTTTAAAACAATCAATGATCCACTGGGTTCTAAACTTAGCCATGCCCTGTTGCTTGTAATGAAATATTCTTCAACAAATGTCTAGTTTTCATTTCTTTTTGACTCCTGCATTCATTCTCTTCAACAACTTTACAGGGAACTGTTTTCAATTCTACTGTTATTTTAAGACATCAGCTGTAAATGTAAACATACTAATACAATATAAGCATGAGTCTCTCACTCGCTTTATCTTTTACACATACACATACACACACAAACACGCGCACGTGTATCTATCTATTTATCTATCTAATCTATCTAATCTATCTATCCTATATATATATATTATATATATATATATATATAATATTAATCTATAATATATATATATATATATATTATATATATGTATATCTACTGGTCGTACTAATCAATTTTTACCAGATAAGTATGTAATTATGTAATGGTAATGACCAATATGCCCTTTAACTTATCGAATTTTCTACAGTTTTTGGATACGCTTGGTATTACAAAGCCTAAGATTCCAATAGTAAAAAATTTAAAGAAATTCTGGCGTAGCACCAGGGTTCCAACCCGCATCCGGAGTTATATATATATATATATATATATATATATATATATATATATATATATATATATATATATATATATATATATATATCATTCGAGCTACAAACGTCCTTTAATATCCAATTCACTCTACCTCGGAATTGATATATTTTCATATATGCACTGAAGGGGAATTTTTTAGTTGATAATAATTTCGTCCCCTCATGGGATCGAACCACCGTCCAGCGGGCAGGCACAAAATCAGGACGTCATTGACGTTACCGATTCGGCTAACAGAGAGGCTATAAGTTTATACCGAATCTGACCTTACAAATAACCGTCGAACTCGGTGTTTTCGTAATTAGAATCGATATGAAACCCCCTCTACCATGTTAGCCAATTCGGTACATATGTAATAGTGTGGCACAGTGTCGTTATTACAAAAGGCAATAACTTAATAATACTTAAGAAAAAGGCACGAAACGGATAATAAGAGAAGAAAAAGGGAAAGGGAATACGATAATGATTTTTCTTAGCGAAGGGATTTTGTTACTCAAAACATTAGGCTTTTAGCCATCAGACATCTGGTTTTCATCTCCCCCAAAAAAAGCCTCTGTCCGTACCAGCGATTAGTGACCAACAAGAGATTATAGCCGACGAGGGATATCACCCAGGCATATTCGAGAAATTGGAAACTACTCTCATTAGCGCCTATGACTAATCGCCGTTCCCTTCGTGAACAGGTCAGAGAGAGCCATCTGGCATACGTTAAAAAGGAATTCTATGACCCGTTGTTAGAAAGAGGGAAGTACCAAATTCTTAAAAGCTCCACCCTCCCAAAGGTAGGCCTCTAGTATCGACGAATCAAAAGCCATGAGTGTTGGTCATAAGACAGCCCAAAAGAAGTATCAACGAATGACCTATGAGGTTACCAAGGGATACGCCCCTAAGAAGCCAGGACATGAAGAAGGAGGCGTATACAAATTCAAAGCCTACGAATTACTGTAGAAGACCTGACAGGAAGGCGGTCTCGTATGAAGTTAGTAGCCACTAAGACACAAAAAGTCTTTCAGAAAATGCCACACCCAGTCAGAATCCAAAAATCCAAAGGCGGGGCTAAGGAGATTTCAACTGAACAAAAAGGCGAGACAGAGAGAGAGCAGACAGAAGAGGGAGCAGAGAAAAAAGGGGAACAGAGAAGCCAAGAGAGAGAACAACCGGGGAGCCTGAGGGGAGAACTGCAGTGGCATGGCCGTGAAACAGAGAAAGACAGAAGAATCCCCAGAAGAAGAACAGGTGCAAAAGTGTGGTGTGCGAAGCAATCAAAGACAGTGAAAGTGACAATCAACACTCAGTAAAATTCCCTCGTGCCTATAGACTCGTAATTGCAACAAGTGCCAATTAAGTTTTATCAGTCCAAGCGCCCAGTAACTCAGAAGGTGGAAAGACGTTTGTATGAACCCCTAACGAAGAATAAACTTAATGCAAAGAAACATATCAATTAATTTCTCATCCAAAATTAGAACCCTCATAAACGAATTCCAGATTAAGAACATTGAGCAAGACAAGAATAATTTATATAAGCCTAATTCCCCAAAGTACAGCCTCCACGGCACACGTTACCTTAGATCTGTGCAAAGAAAGTAAGTACCGTCACAGATAAATTGGTGGCAGAGCGATGGGATACGATGAGATAAAGATTGATATAGTGACAAGATTAATTGATGTCGAGTGGTAAGGATAGGAAGATAAAGACACAGCAAAGAAATGGTGATTAGCGACGTGATACGAAGACACGAATGACAGTTAAAGACAACGGCCGCGAAACGGAATCAAAAGTTTAGTGTCGGCATAAGAGATTTCAATCCATTCACGCCACTCAAAATAGAAGTTCTCCTCAAAGACAGTTACCAGTGCTTCCCCAAATTCAAAGACAGTTATCGAGTCGTAACAATAAAAGCGCTCCAAAAAAAAAAGCCACCCACACTTTGCGAAAGAAAAACTCCACTCCGAAGAACAGTGAAAGAACTTCCACTAGAAGAACAAGATATCGAAAGCGTAAAGAATATATCAAGAGGAAAGAAAACATAATCCCGAAAACGCAACAGTCAACGCAATCGAGAGAGAGAGAGAGGTCCCCTTTCCCGAAGAGAAGAAGAGAGAGAGAGGGGGAACCAACGCATCATTCAACGCGCTGGTAGGCGAACGCAAGCTGTCAGACGTAAACCCGGGTGTCGAAGACGACGAAGGAAGTTAAGTCCAAAATAATATTCCCACACTTACATAACATTAAAAGTAAATTACGCGATTAACATTTCAGTTAGACAATTTCTGGTATTTCAAGATTAAAAGATTTTCACACTGAACTTTTTTTTTGGCAACGAAACCTTACGATATTTCTTATTTTACTAATTATAACTAATCAGCTACTAAGACCTTTTCCCGAACATTTGTATTTACTAACCAATAACTTTAAATTTTAATTTGAATTTTGATTGTGTCATTCTATGTTGTTTTTTGAGATTTTGGTTGTTTTTTTATTTCTTATATTTTTGATTTTTTATACTTTGATTTTTTTTTGTTTTAGTATTTGCTTTTTACTTGTTACGTCGAGTGAACGTTTACTTGTTTTTATTTTGTTTGTTTAGGATAACAAGGGTAATTCACGGGAGGTCTCTTGTTAGCGTACACTTTACGGTCAGTTCAGTATCGTTTTACCAGTACTGTTAAGAGGGTTTTGTTGTTGTTTAAGAATCGCTCACCGGTAACGTAAGACTTTGATAATATTTCAGGGGAAAATTCTTTTATTTTTTTGGTGATCGAATACTTTAGTAAAAACAGTTTATTGTTATTATTATTTTCGTTTCGGAATATTACTGTCATAACTTTGATACTTTTAATAATACTCAGTACTTAAGAAAATTTCCACTAACAAGTCGATGGTCAAAGGGAGACCGACTCCTTATCAGAACGTAAGAACGCCTGTGCTCACGAGAAGTCAAACAAGGAAATTAACCATGCCGGAAAGTACACAGTCCGCGAATTCGAACGCAGCAGTAATGGGAACACATAAGGGACATGTAATTAATCATATAGCTAAATTTTGCGGAAGAAAGGATGGTCAGTTAGCTTGTAACTTAGAGAACTGGATAGAGCAGGTGGAGACACGCCTAGATAGCATAACGGGGACAGATAGAGAAAAGCTTATTGAAGCCAAGAGTTATCTTGATTTGGAAGCCGGAGGAGACTTAGAACGCTACGTCCACTCCGAGACTTACCGAGATCTTAAGAATTGGGAAGAACTGAAACGGTATTTTAGGAAGGTTTATTCCACAGTTGGTGAAAGAGATCCAGTTACTAGCTTGGCAAGGATAGTGCGTCAATTTAAGTTAGACGAAAGACGTTATCAAGAGTTTAGCTCTCAGTTGTATAACAATATGAATGAATGGGGTAACTTCATGGAATCCACAGGTTGGATAGAGGTAGAAGGAGGCAAGCAAAAAATGCTAATGAGTCATGTTAAAAAAATATTTAGACTAGCAATAATGATTGGAAGCCTGCCAACAGAAGTTATTGCAAGGATGACTCGTAAGTGGGAGACATCCGATGATGTAGCGGAGATTGAAGAGGAGGAAACAAAAATCATAGGCAGAAGACCTGAAGGGAATCCTATATACAGACCTTTAGTCGCTATAGGACAAAAGGAAAGAGGTCCAAATAGATCTAGGACACCATCTAGAAAGCAGAATAAGATGCCAGGTAAATCTTCTCAAGGAGGATTTTCGACAGTCACGTGTTATAACTGTCAGAAGAGAGGACATTATGCCAGTGACTGCCGAGGGATAGCCTTCTGTCCTTTCCATAAGAGAACAGGACATAGTGCTCGAGAATGCAGAAATAAATTTGTTTCAACTCTTAGAGGTAGATCTCAGTCGAGAGGCAGAGGTAGAAACAATAGTCAATCTCCCCCATCTAGAGGAAATAGAGATTCCGTCCCAAATAGATATGCTAATCAAACAGCAAGCATAGGTTATCAACCAGCTCAGTCAATGTCAGACGACACAATGGGAAATTTTCTGCTTACTGGTACAATGAATCTTCCTCTATAACAGAGAGAACGTCCGGATGTCAGGCTAAGCCCAGCTACACAGGTTAGCAAAGTTGATGTAGGAAATGAATATAATTATAGACCATTATTTCCCGCACATGTCGGTCTAGAGAAACCTATTATTACATTCTTTGATACAGGAAGTCCTAAGAATATGATGTCAGAAAAGGTGTATCGATTGTATTTTTCTCACTTAAGTTTGAATCCAGCGGTAGATTGTAGAATCACAGACGTCCAGGGCAATGATATCCACGTAATTGGACAGTTAGATTTTCCATTTAAGCTAGGAAGAATTGCTCTAAGAGAAAATGTTCTGGTAGCCAGAGATATACAATTAGCTTTTGCTCATTTGCTGATAGGTTATCCAACTATGGCTAGACAAGGGATAAGCATTGAGTTTGCCACCTAGAGAACAACTAGTGATTAACAACGGTCGTGAGATTTCTAGAATACCAATATGCAAGTTAATTAAAAGAACCCAGACTACAGAGAATCCCACACTGAAAGGTATCTTAAAGAAGGATAAGACAGAGGGAAGATATCCAGAATGCATCACGAGTTCACAACAGATCATTAACCTCTTAGAATCAAATCAATGCACTTATTTAAAGTTAGAAAGGGAATTAAGACTTAAACCAGGAGAAAGTACGTGGGTAGAATGTACAGTAAATCCAATTTTTGAAGGAAAGGAAATTCTCACGCTTACTGAAAAGTCGCAAGTAAACGGAATACATTATTCTTCTAGTTTACATGAAGTCAGACAGGGCAAAATAGCGTTACAGATTACGAATAACAGAGGAGGAAAGGTTAAGTTAACACCAGGTACAGAGATAGGCCTAGCAGAAGTATACTCCATACCTATACGAGTTGTAGAAAGGGAAACAGTAGCCGCGATCCGTAAAGGAAATGAAAATTATGCTCAGGACATAAAACTGAGAAGAGCTAAGATAGGATTTCATTTAAAGGACATTAAGGTAAACCATGTTAGAGAAGAATTCATAGACTTACTGTGCGAATATAATGATATAGTCGCTCTAGACGGCGACACCTTGGGAAATACACGCGAAATAACGCACAAGATAGACATTCCATCGAACACAAAGCCAATTTACATACCAGCCTACAGAGTAGCACATTCCCAGAAGGAGATCATCGAAAGAGAAGTACAAAGAATGAATAGGCAAGGAATAATAGAACCATCTAAATCCCCATGGTCTTTTCCACTTTTGCTAGTTCCTAAAAGGGACAAAACTTACAGAATAGTTGTGGATTTCAGAAAATTGAACCAAATTACTGAAAATGATCCTTATCCAATGCCGTCAATGCGAGATCTTATCGCTACTATAGGGTCCAAGAGATACTTCACCACAATAGATTTTATTGCAGGGATTCTTGCAAATCCCCTCTAGACGAAGAAAGCAAACCTTTGACTGCTTTTTCCACTAGTAACGGCAGATACCAGTATGTAAGAATTGCCCTTTGGTCTAAAGTCAAGCCCGGTAACTTTGTAAGATTAATGGATAAAATTTTGGGCGATTTACTAGGCAAGGACGTACACTGTACATAGATGATTTGGTAATAGCAACAGACACTATAGAGGAACACATAGACTTAGTCAGAGAAGTCCTAAAGAGATTAAGAAAAGCCAACCTGAAGCTTAAATTAAAGAAGTGTAACTTCCTTAAAAGGAAAATAGACTACCTTGGGCATACACTAAGTGAAAAGGGCGTAGAAGTAAACGACTTAAAGATTAAGTCAATCAAGGAATATCCTACACCTCAGTGCAAGAAAGACGTAAAGTCATTCTTAGGTTTAGCAGGTTTTTACCGCAAGTTCGTAGGGAACTTTGCAGTCATATCCGCACCACTAACTGAACTTTTAAAGGAACACGTATCATTTGTATGGACAGACAAGCAGCAAGAAGCATTCGATGAATGAAAGAAAGATTAACAACTCCCCCAGTGCTTAGCTTCCCCGACTTTGGCAAAAGAATTCTTTTTAGCCACGGACGCAAGCCACATTGGTATAGGAGCATGTTTAATGCAAAGACAAGATAATAAGTATAATGCGATAGCTTATTACAGTAGGAAATTAAAGCCCTCAGAAGTGAACTACTCAGTAACAGACCTCGAGTCTCTAGCTATTATAGACGCTTTAAAGCATTTCAGATATATCATTTTTGGTTACAAGATAACCGTGTTCACGGATCATTCAGCCGCAGTAGAAATGCTAAAGAACCCTAATTTTTCTGGACGAAGAGCCCGTTGGTTCATGACAGCCCAAGATTATGATATAGAGGTGAGATATGTCCCTGGGAAGACGAATAAGGTAGCAGATGCATTATCAAGATATGTGTCACAAGGTGATAGTATAAATATAGATAAGTCCACGAAGAATAAAAGAATGAAAAACAATGTGCAGTGACCGTAAAATGTACTCACCATGCATTATACAGAGGAGCTTTCCCGGCAAAATTTCATAAAGGAACAAGAAAGAGATGAAGATATAAGGGAACTGTTTAAATACGTTAGAAACGAAAGGAAACACAGCCAACAAGAATTAACCGAACTAGGTAGGAAGGTTGGATGTCCCACAGATGCATTAACAGACATAGATGGCGTATTAATTTGGATGTGTCACGAATATGACCCATTTGGTCAATTTCTAGGTGTACTGCACAAAAGGTTAGTACCTAAGAGTCTAAGAAACAAGGTCATTGAGCTAATGCACGACGATGACATGAGAGCTCACCCAGGAAGGGATGAGACAATTAGATTAATCCAAAGACTTTCCATTGGAAGGGAATTCACAAAGATGTTAGTAATTATGTGAAGAGCTGCAATATATGCAACAGCTACAGGGGAAAAAGAACAGACAAGGAAGTACCACTAGGGAAATATCCTATCCCACAGACTCCTTTCGAAAGAGTATCTATTGATCTTATCACAAATCTCCATACCACGAGTAAAGGGAATAAGAATATACTAGTATGTATCGACGCGCTCACGAGATATACAGAGTTGGTACCACTAACTAGTAAAAATGCCAAGGATTGTGCAACCGCACTCTTTGATAAGATATTTTGCAGATATTCTGCCCACAGCTCATTATTTCTGATAATGGGACCGAGTTCAACAACTCGTTAGTTCAAGAAATTTGTAACGCCTTTAAGGTAGAGAAGGTAGCGATACAGCCGTATCACCCAGCTAGCAATGGCTTGGTAGAAAGGAATAACAGGAAGGTTTTAGACGTATTACGTCACACTGTAGGACAGGATCCTGACTGGGACGTCAATTTACCTTTAGTCCAATTATCATTAAATGCAAGGCATCATACGAGTATTCGAGCAACTCCCATAAAAGCTTTGATGGGATATGAACCCAGATTACCTTATGCATGGCTGAATCAGCCAATACAGCCTAATTACTCTGAAGATATCATGAAGATAAGAATCGGAAACTTTAAAGTAATACACAAGCAATTGCACAAGAATCTAGAAGAAGCCCAGCAGAATATGATAGAGAAGCATCAAGAAGGATTAAGGCCTGTAGACTACAAGAAAAGGGGATGAAGTCTATATAAGAAGGAAGTAAGAATGGTATTAATTATAAGTTAGCCCCAAAATTCACAGGACCATACAAGGTCGTAGACGTACAAGAAACTAAGATAAAGGTTAAGAAAATGAATAACCAAATGCCTTCCACATATGTTGAATCATTAGAAGAAGAAGAATTTTGGATAAACAAGGACAAGGTCAAGAGAACCAAAGAAGTTGAAGAATCCGAAATGACAGAGACGTCAGAAGTAATTCCAGAAGAAGGAACTAGATATAACCTAAGAAATAGAAGAGTCACTTTTCAGTGAAACAGAAGAACAAACCCATTAATTCATCCAATTATTCCCATGTATTTATTTGATTTCGTTATTGCTAAGTTTACCTTCATCGGTCGACTTAGGAATAATCTTTTATTGTTGCAATTCTTACTTTAATTAGTCGGTTTGTAGCAAGATTTTTGGGTTAAGTGCACTTAACTTCAAATTTATTTTGACTTGAAGGGAATTATTTGGGTATGTAAGAAACGATTCAATGCGCAGTATAAGAATTTAAGACGTATATTAAGTTTAACCGTTCCATAAGAACATTCTTAGAAGTAAAAGAATAAATAAGACGGGTTAAGATAGACATTAAGAGATTTTAAGATAAGAGAATTCGTTTCAGAAATGACTAAGATATTGAAGGGGTAATTAATACACTTACTTTGTTCAAATCCATAAAATGTTGATTGATGAAAACTTACTAATAAGATATTAATTGATGAAGACTCATTAACAAGATAGTAGTTGTTGAAAACTTACTAACAAGATATTGATTGGTGAAAACTTACTAATTGTTGTCACAGTAGAAGAAACCTACAAGTATTAACCACTAACCGGTTCCTTTAACCGAGTTGCCAATTTTGTTTTAGTATCAAGCAGTAAAGTTATATAGTTTAATGTACAAGGTTACTCAGAATTTACAGTAAGAATGGCCAATGAAATTTTGCATAAACACAATACACAATCTCAGTAGGAAGTCAAGGACACACTTGTTATTGTATACAAATACACAAGGATATTTTCTCCCAGGACTTGCTCCAAGCAGCAGGACACAGCAAACAAGAAGCCATCAAGTGTCGTCAACGAAGAACGAAATTTATTTTCCATAAAGAAAAACGATATCCACCTAGATAGAATAGGACTGAGGACTGAACCAATCATGTACTGTAAACTTGGATAGTTACCATTATTTTTTTGCTTCTACCATGCATTTATATAACTTATGACTTAAGGGCTTATGTATGTTTAACTTTCAGTTTTCTTGGTTTTGGTGATTTATTTTTGTTTGCATTCAGTTTCATGTTTCCTAATGTGATTTACTCATATTTGAATTCACTTTGATGATTCCTTTAATTACTTAATCAAGTATTTGTTCATATTCATATTCAGTTTTTATGTTTCTCTGAATGTTACTTGCTCAAGAATTTATTCATGTTTACATTCAATTTTGATTGTTGCCCTTAACGTTACTTAATCAAGGATTTGCTCATGTTTACATTCACTTTTGATGTTTTTTGAGTTAAAGTTTCAATATGATTTCCAAGAAGCATAAGTTAGGAGTCCTCTTGTAGGTATAATATTTGCTTCAGCTTAGATAACGCTGTCCGGAATGTCAGCGAGGTAGCGGGCCGGGTCCAGGAGACTGTAATTAGTGTGGCCAGTGGTCGTTATTACAAAAGGCAATAACTTAATAAATACTTAAGAAAAAGGCACGAAACGGATAATAAGAGAAGAAAAAGGGAAAGGGAATACAATAATGAATTTTTTCTTAGCGAAGGGATTTTGTTACTCAAAACATTAGGCTTTTAGCCATCAGACATCTGGTTTTCATCTCCCCCAAAAAAAGCCTCTGTCCGTACCAGCGATTAGTGACCAACAAGAGATTATAGCCGACGAGGGATATCACCCAGGCATATTCGAGAAATTGGAAACTACTCTCATTAGCGCCTATGACTAATCGCCGTTCCCTTCGTGAACAGGTCAGAGAGAGCCATCTGGCATACGTTAAAAAGGATTCTATGACCCGTTGTTAGAAAGAGGGAAGTACAAATTCTTAAAAGCTCCACCCTCCCAAAGGTAGGCCTCTAGGATCGACGAATCAAAAGCCATGAGTGTTGGTCATAAGACAGCCCAAAAGAAGTATCAACGAATGACCTATGAGGTTACCAAGGGATACGCCCCTAAGAAGCCAGGACATGAAGAAGGAGGCGTATACAAATTCAAAGCCTACGAATTACTGTAGAAGACCTGACAGGAAGGCGGTCTCGTATGAAGTTAGTAGCCACTAAGACACAAAAAGTCTTTCAGAAAATGCCACACCCAGTCAGAATCCAAAAATCCAAAGGCGGGGCTAAGGAGATTTCAACTGGAACAAAAGGCGAGAACGGAGAGAGAGCAGACAGAAGAGGGAGCAGAGAAAAAAGGGGAACAGAGGCCAAGAGAGAGAAACAACCGGGGAGCCTGAGGGGAGAAACTGCAGTGGCATGCCGTGAAACAGAGAAAGACAGAAGAATCCCCAGAAGAAGAACAGGTGCAAAAGTGTGGTGTGCGAAGCAATCAAAGACAGTGAAAGTGACAATCAACACTCAGTAAAATTCCCTCGTGCCTATAGACTCGTAATTGCAACAAGTGCCAATTAGTTTATCAGTCCAAGCGCCCAGTAACTCAGAAGGTGGAAAGACGTTTGTATGAACCCCTAACGAAGAATAAACTTAATGCAAAGAAACATATCAATTAATTTCTCATCCAAAATTAGAACCCTCATAAACGAATTCCAGATTAAGAACATTGAGCAAGACAAGAATAATTTATATAAGCCTAATTCCCCAAAGTACAGCCTCCACGGCACACGTTACCTTAGATCTGTGCAAAGAAAGTAAGTACCGTCACACACATATGAAAATATATCAATTTCAAGGTAGAGTGAATTGGATATTAAAGGACATTTGTTGCTCGAATGATTTACATGAATCACGGTGATGAGATAATTATTATATACTATATATATATATATATATATATATATATATATATATATATATATATATATATATATATCATATATATTATATATATATCATATACATATTATATATATATATATATATATATATATATATATATATATATATATATATATATCATATCCATGGTAGTCTGGGAATTCTTTCAATTGTGCTCAATTTATTCTAGAAGTGGATTCCTTTAGAATAAAGATACCTTGTGGTGTGCTTATTTTCTTTCTCAATAAGTTTCTGTTATAGGTTTGGTTTTCCTTAGATACCAAAAATCTATTTAACAATTTTTCAATAAATTACTTAGTAGTTAATTTTACTCCAATCTTCGTTCTACGTTGGCGTCAATCGATGTTCTCCCTACGCCGGTTTTCTCTATTTCTTTTTTTAGGAATTTGCAGGACCCTTACAATCTCAAACTGCTAGTAAAACCTGGATTTTTTTTTATTATCTTTGCAATGGTAGTTGACAAACCATACAACTTCAACTCTGTAACGAAAAGTCCTCGAGGTTTGTTCTTCTTTCTCTCCGGAATATGCAAATATGCATCGTGCCCTCCAAAATGTGCCTCCCTGGTGAATGTAAACCTGAATGTAAACCACAGCCAGTGTTGCCAGTTAAATATATTCATTGCTAATCTTAAAACTTTGGAAATCTCTCCTTCCTCTGTGGTTCTCAGTCTGTTCAAATGTCAGATCTCCCAAAAGTCTACCAGCAAAATTCTGCAACTGAAGGATATCTGTGTCTAATTTCACAAGATTCTAACAAATAACCGCTCTGGAGGGGTCACTGTTTCTAGAAATCTATGAAGTTTATTCATTAAATTTATCTATATAATAAAAAATACGACGATGACATTAACTTAAATTTAGGGAAAGGAAGAATCTGAGAATTGAACTTTGCCAAAATCCAATCAGTAATAATGCCTCCGGCACAACAATCAGATTATTTAAAACTTCCTGGTCATTTCCTCGGGGATACCTAAACTATATCCATATATCCGTGAACAAACGACGACAAGTGCCAATAACAAATTCTCTAAGATCCTTAGCGAAAGATGTGGCAGATTTATTTGGCTGTGAATATTTCAAGCAAACAATTCTCCGCCGAGAATTTCCTCCCGAGAGTTATGAATACTTTAGGTACAAGGGGGAAATAACGTTGCGAAGAAAATAATGCAACGCTGAGCTGGAATTGTTTAATAAGGTCATAAATAACGGAAACGTATAATCATAGAATATAAAAATCCATTATTAATAAAGGGAATAGCAGCAGGATCCATAGTTAAAGCACGGTCAGGCACGACTCGAGGGCGGTTCGACCATTTCGACTTCTCAAGCTATTTGCTTCGGTTTGCTTGGCATCAACAACATTCGTACCATCAAAAAAAAAAAAAAAAAAAAAAAAAAAAAAAAAAATGAGTTCACTTACTGAGACTTGCAAATACATTATTCATCTTCAACACGAGATTGAAGAACTCGCCTTCAAAAATCAAATGCAATTACGGATGGAAATCATTGAGGAATTGACGTTAAATCACTCGGACCATAATGAAATTAAGACGCATGAATCGGTGTTGTAAGCCAACCTGATCGATGGAAGAATACTTACATGTCTTGAATTATTCTTTGAAGCAATTAAGCTTAGAAGTGTGGGGAGTTTTATGTATATTTTATTCAATGTACAATGAACTCGTTTTACACAGAAATGGAAAATGTTCCTGAAAGCATAAAGCATGAACGTTCAAAGGCTTATTTGAACCACTTAAGTCAATAAGTCTGTATGGAAATATTTACTACCTAACTAAAGTTGAACATATACTTACCAACACTACATTAACTAGTCTTGAGAGAGAGAGAGAGAGAGAGAGAGAGAGAGAGAGAGAGAGAGAGGTGGTAAATTATCGCTCATATTCGCATTATATAAAAATTCCCGTGGAACAACTAAAACAGACATTCCGTCTATATCAAGACAGTACGAATGTTATGCTCACGAGCGTCTACTAAAGAGACAGAGAGAGAGAGAGAGAGAGAGAGAGAGAGAGAGGAGAGAGTTACTTTTTACCTTAATAGTACAAGAAGCAATAGAAAGGATATCCATAGCAGCTCAGCAGCTAAGGCACACAGGGGCATAACCATTTATTCATGACACAGCTGTAGGTCGTCTGTTGATCAAGTAATGCGCCCTAGTACAGCATGCTGATGTCATTAAATGAATTAGGAAATGGCTCCCACCGTCATAGTTATTCAGGGAATACTACTCGTATAACATTACGCGCCGTACTAAATTATATAACTGTTACTTTGGCTTCTGAACGATTATCATTTAGGATTTCCGCAACTTTTCCATTTGTTAAGCTTAAACACTGCGCTGTATGTATGTATGTATATATGTATGTATCTATGTATATGTATATTACGTTGAGACAAGGCTCCTCTAATTCTCTGTATCTCCTCGTATACTGAAGGCTAAGCCTTGAAGGAAAAGGTGGAGGTTGTTGCTATGCTGTTTAATTTATTCTCTTCTGCTGACAGCTGTTTCAACCACTAGTCCTTGACTATAATCAGAATTACACAATTATACGATGGAACTACAATTAAACATGGCAATCAATTCTAATTTTGCTTCCATAGTTGTAGCTTTGTGGATAAGAAGAGATACAGAAATTTATAGAATATCCTTGAAATGCTAGATGCCACCCTTTGTATCTGCATTCAATTTCTAAAAGAAAGGGTGTGCTGAAAAAAATAAATGCATAACTGATCACATTATACACACACACACACACACACACACACATATATATATATATATATATATATATATATATATACACACATACACACATATACACAGTACGTTCGTGTATGTCTCGCAGTCCAGCGTCTACCAGTTAACTTTTCAGCAAGATAGCCCAGATTCGGTTGCCACGTTAAGATATAGTTGAGGCGTGACCGTTAAAACCCATATATATATATATATATATATATATATATATATATATATATATATATATATATATATATATATAACTTTCAAAACCAAACAACTATGGATGACTGCTTAGAAGTGACGCGACATGCATGTAAAAGTACATACACAAACTCACACACATGTTTTTGTGTGTACAAATTTTCACTATCTAGGCCCATTCTGGAGAGATTGAAAGAGAACACGAAGCTGAAAACACGAAGGAAGAAACAAGAGCACCAGAATTCATACGTAAGAATGAGACCCAAATGACAAAATGGGTAACTATCATGATTGCTTTTCCTGTGAAGTTTCTGCTTCACCTTTGGCTTGGGTGGGATGATATTGTTAGATACAATGGCAAAAGTAAGATATTTTCAAGTTGCTAGGAACCAATTGGTTACCTAGCAACGGGACCTACAGCTTATTGTGGGATTCGAACCACATTATATCGAGAAATAAATTTCTAATCACCATAAATAAATTCCTCTGGTTCCACGATGGCAGAGCGGAGAATTGAACTTCGGACTACCGAATCGGTAGGCGAGCACGTAACCCACTCGTCGAACCAGGAATTATGATATAATGGCAACACCGAATGCATACCAGTCGTAGAAGACATTTGAACGCCTCTCTGCAACAGCGAGACTATTAGTTAAGGTGGAAATGAATCTGAAATGACACTGAATTATGCAAATTGAAGTGGAAATGAAACCTGAAATGGGGGAAAAATGAATCTGAAATAGATAGGGATCTGAAATGTGAAAAATGAAATCTGAATGAGAAATATGGATCTGAAATGTTAAACATGAAATCTGGAAAATTGAGAATATGGATCTGAAATGTGAAAATGAATCTGAAATGAGAATATGGATCTGAAATGTGAAAATGAATCTGAAATGAGAATATGGATCTGAAATGTGAAATGAAATCTGAATGAGAATAGGATCTGAAAGTGAAAAATGAATCTGAAATGAGAATATGGATCTGAAATGTGAAAATGAATCTGAAATGGAGAAATAAAGGAATCTTGAAATGTGGAAAATGAATCTTGAAAATGAGAAATATGGATTGAAAATGTAAAATGAATCTGAAATGAGAAAATGAATCTAACATGTGAAAATTAATTTGAGATGTGAATAAGAATCTGATGACAGTGTAGGCTTTACTTGATTTTTTGGGATTACTAAATGAATATTGAGATTGCGAAGGAAATGATCAAGTTGAGCATTATTTCAAAGTGGAATACATCATACTGGGTCAAATAAATTATTCATGAACTTACATATTAAATAAAACCAGAGTTTAATATACATAATTAAAAAAAAAATAAAGAAATCTGAACCTATGTAATAATACACAAAAGCATCGAAATACTCAAACCTATGTAATAATACATAAAAGCATCGAAATACTCAAACCTATGTAATAATACACAAAAGCATGGAAATACTCAAGAAGATATTTCAAAGGTTGGTCAAATAAATTTTAAAGAAAAGAGTGGTATACTGTGCACTTACGTGCAGAAAATCAAATGTCAAACAGCCATGGTATTCTACCTATGGCAAAGCCAAAGTCTGTAAATATACATTACAGTGGTCAACGCCAGTCAATCAAGCAAACCGCAAACTGGACCGTTGGGATGCTGAACACCGCCCCCGCCCCACCCCAACCCCCACCCCAATCCTCAACAACCGACCAATTTCCAAGGAGTAATGTATTGTTAAATCAATGGCAGTTGTCTCATGAGCGCATGACCAGAATAGCTGCCTCTACTCAGTTGAAAATATAGTACAGGAATCTGAAACTTCCTCCTTTTGCTTAAACGGGTTAGAGAAATTAACTTGGCCAGTGAAAAGTAATTGAAAACAAAATGTATTTTGTGTACAGCTTGATTAACGAACGTAGAATGGACAGTGAGAAGAAATAAGACACCTAGAGTACATAATCTAGACCTAGAGAAACCAAATGATAATATGAAAGGAATAATTCTGTGGAATGTAATGGGAATGAAATGAGAAATAGGCAGACTAAAAGATCACCTATTTTTTGCTGAAGGGGGAAGAACAGAAATTAAATGATGAATCGGAATTATTAAAACTACTTGTACATCATAATGTGAGGAATGCGTATCGGGGAAAACGAAGATTCCTATCAGGAAGAACAATTACTAACATATTTTCATCAATTAGAACGACTCCAGGGGATACACACACACGCACGCATACACACACAAACACATACTCTCTCTCTCTCTCTCTCTCTCTCTCTCTCTCTCGCTCTCTCTCTCTCTCTCTCTCTCTCTATATATATATATATATATATATATATATATGTGTGTGTGTGTGTGTGTGTGTGTGTGTGTATTGTGAGTGTGAGTATATTCATATCTCCTGTATTTATACGTGTGTTTTTATGTGTGTGGATGGATTTACTCCTCGTGTCCACCCGGAAGACGGGCAGAGCATTGAAAATAAACAGACATTGACAGAAAGGGAATCAATAGAGAATGGCCGAACCATTGATCCTGAGAGATAATGCAAACAGGTCAGAGAAAGGCGAAAGAGAAATGAAAAGGAGATGTAGAGGAAAGTATGCGACCGAGAAAGGTATTGAGAAAATGTAGGACAAGTGAGGAATGTGAAGGGACTATGGCTTGGGTAGAGGGGGAGGGGGTGATGAGTATGGAAGGACTAAGGGTAGCCCTAATTTGGGGGAACCCTTCTCTACAATAGGGCTATGATGAAGAAAGCGATGAAGCTTTTTACAGGGAACCATCTTTTTACACACGGACTTTTTATTTTTTTTACATACGGTTCTTGCTAAGAAATTCCTAAGGCTAGCTTTCTTTTCACTGTTTCACGAGCATTATTGACAAGGCATGGTATATGTAATTATGACTATCATATAGAGGTACACCTTTTTATTTATATATATATATATATATATATATATATATATATATATTTATAAAATGTGTATTTCTATATAAATATTAATGATTTACATTATACCATAGCTTTCCCAATAACATTGAACGATTGAAAAAAACAAAAAAAAAAAACAGTTCCAAGTAAAACGTAAGTATATATGTATGTATGTATTATGTATATATTATATTGATTATATATATTGAAAGATTATATACATATAATGCACACACTCACACACACACACACACACACACACACACACATATATATATATATATATATATATATATATATATATATATATATGTATGTATGTATGTATGTATGTGTGCAATGGTTTTACTGTTCAATCAAACTGATCTATTCGTTGATAATAATTTAATATTAAAAATATTGGCACGGAATAATACTTTGAATCAAAGACATTCTTATAATAATACAAAGGAACATAATAATTTAATTTAAAATTCATCGTAGTTTTCATGAGATGGATATTGATAAAAATGCTTTAGTTACATATTTACTCGGGATCAGCATAAAAGAATTTTAGAACACAAAATAGAAAAAATATTGTATCTGTTATTCCACAACTACCACTAATGACAATAACGCTAGTCCGGCTGAAATGTTCACATTTTGAACTACGTGGCAAAACATCCATATGACAGATTTACAGTGACACTAATAGTGAGTGTAACTCTCTTAAGATAATAAGATTCTTCAAATTTTCATTTACTATAAACGATTAAAGATCGAAACTCGAAAACAATATCAACAAGCTCAACAATCTTAATAAATCTCCAAGAGTTAAAAGCAGCAGATCTCTGGAAAATCCTTGCTCATCGTAGCGGGTCCTTTAAATTTTATTATGCAAAGCTTGGATATCGGAGGAATACATAAAAAGTCATTTGATGGCAAACAGATAAAGGAAAAGCAATCAGAAATGAAAGGAGCATACATAATGTAACCAAGACACATTATATCTACGCTGCTACAGTCCACGAAAATAATACTGAATGAACACGAAAATGAACACACGCACATACACATTCACTCACAACGGGACAGACATGCAAATACCATGATTTAGCCCAGAGGGCAACCACGCGCCTTAATCACCTTAGGGCGCACAAAAAAACTGATATCTCGAAGATAATCACATTCCCTGATTTTTTAGATGGAAACCAAATACCTCATCTAGCTCAGAGGGTAACCAAATAACCAGAAGGCAACCAAATGCCTTAATATAGCCCAGAGAAGAAACAAATAACCTGAACTAGCCAAAGTGAAACTAAATAGCTTGACCTAGCCCAGACGCAGAAAAGCTTCCATTATTTAGCCCCGAGGGCAACCATATACCCCGATTATCTTAGAGGAAAACTAAATACCATGAACAACTTTGGTGGAAACCGAATGCCCAGATCTAGCTAAGAGTGCAACCAAATTGCTAAAGGGCACCAAATATCCTGATCTAGCCCAAAGGGGTAGAAATACCCTTATCTACCTCAAAGAGCAATCAACAATAATGATCTAGCCCAGAGGGCAACAAAATACTATCTACAAAAAAAAGAAAAAAATCCATGAGGTCTAACTTAGCCTAAAAGTCACCCAAGTGCCTGGTCTATCTCCCAGAGGGAAACCAAAACCAAGAAAACAACTAAATGCTCTGATCTAGAGCAGACGGCTACCAAATATTCTAATCTCAACTAGAGAGCACCCTCGTGTCCCAGTTTAACCCAAAGGAAATCAAAATACTCTGAGGTAGCCCGGGTCCGAAGGAAAGGAGAAAATGAGGTCCGAAAGTGGAGTTCAACCATCAAAGTAGTGATGAACTTACCTCTTGGGAAATGATCAATTAGAATCAGGGAAAAAATGGCAAGTGATGTCCAAACTGGCAATACAGCCAGCATCCATACACTCTAAAGTTTACTCTTTTTCACAATGGCAGCGTGGTATGGTAGGAGGTGCGATACTAACCTTGGACTCAACAAAACTAAAGTGAAATGGTTACTATATAAGAGTGAGGGAGAGAATACGGACAGGACAGAAGCGACGGTCACAGATCCAAAGGGAAGAATAGTTCTAATATAAGGTTTCATAAAGCACTTTGGCGAGTTAATAAGAATGACTCACATAACAGTACATCTAACAACTTGATTATATACGAGACCTCTTCAGGGAAAGTTTTAATTAATAATCTTTAATCCAATATAAAATATAAATATATATATATATATATATATATATATATATATATATATATATATATTATACATACACAAGTTGGCAGAGTCGGTAAAGACGTCACTGAAGTCCTGATTTCCCTCTGTGTGCTGGTTCGAATCCACGAGAGGACAAAATTATTATCAACAAAAAAATTCCCCTTCGGTTAACAGCCATGAAATTATATCAATTCCAAGGTAAAGCGAATTGGACATTAAAGTAAATTTGTAGCTTAACGTGTATATATTATATTTACATCTATATGTGTGTTTGTGTTCGTGTGCGTGGGGGAGTGTGAATGCGTGTGCACACAAGAGGGAGACCACAAGGATAATAAAGTACACGGAAAGAGAGAGAGAGAGAGAGAAAGGAAGAAGAGCGTCGGGCATAAAATTAGGACACAGGGGATCCAATCCGATAACGTCATGCCATCTGAAGCCTGTGAAAAAGGATGGTCGGCAAAGGCAACCTTTTTGCCCTGACCTCTGGGATAAGCAGACCTAAGAAGGAAAGGAGAGACCTAGTTTATGAATCCCACTTAATAATTAAAGGTTATTCACGAAGAAACTTATGACAATAGGTTGGTTATAACTGTGAGAGAAAAGTACTGTAACTGTCCACTTCGAGTGATAGGTAAGAAAATAACTGTCCACTTCGAGTAATAGGTAACAACTGTTTTAATTTTAACACGCTTAGGCCAACATGTATGTGAACGGCGAACGTCTAAATACAAAAATACGTTGGATTCATAGTAACTACTACACTCTACAACCCTCTTCTAGCATTTTTCTCAACTAAGAATAACTAAACTACTATACTATGATATGGCGCAAAATCTTTACATTTTTTTAAGGCAAAAATAAACTCTTTCGATTTCAAAAACACGCATTTATGACACAGCTGCACGTTTCTAAAACAACGACCACTTTCCTATCATTCGTACATAATTTTCCTTGATTTCCACATGTCTCTGTACACAGGAAATATCATGTCCTCATTCTTGTCAGCTAAGTGAATTCTATACTATATTAAGAGTTACGAAACTGCTGCCAACTGCCCTAAAATTCCTAAAGAACAAATTATGCCTTCGAATTTTGTACCCTATAAACGAAAGCAAGAACGTGCTGGTTAAGACATTTACTTTTTATGAATTAATTTATAAGCATAAAGAACGACATGTCACGTGAAATGCAGGTTTCAGTTTTGCTTTAAGTAACCTCGCAATCAGCTCGTTCCTTGCAAGCCGAGACCATTCAGTCTCATGTTTCTAAAATTTGTTTTTAATTTTAAAATCATTTCATTGTTTACCTTAACGAACTTATTAGAGCTTGAAGGAAGGCACGCACCTGAGAAGAAACCGTAAGGATCCAAATGAACGACTTCCCGCCAATTCCTCCAAATCCATCCACGTAAAATTGACGGTGTAAACTCAAGGCTGTTGATCGAGGGATCTCGCCAGCAAAAATGCCAGATCCAGCGGCGGGAAACAAAACCACTTTAAAAGGATCTTTCACATATCCCCCTCCCCCTGCCTGCCAACCCTCTGATGCCTATCGGTCCCAATTAAACAACTTGGGTCCCGTAATAGCCCCGCTAATAATGGTGAGCACTTAGCATGTCGTTATAGTAAAGCTGTTCGCCTCCAATCACCCTTTAGTGTTCAGGGTCTTGGGCCTATATGTGATTTAAGTACCCTCTAAAAGGCCTTTTGTCAGGCCTACAGCCGCGGCTATTGTGGGTCTCCGACTCATAATGGTCAGAATCCCGTGAAATGACACTTCAAAATCTTCCTTGTTAACACACCGTTTGTTATTACACCTAAAAACCCCTGAGCGTAATCTCTCTATTTTGTCTTGTGGGAATATGAAGGAGGTTTTGTTGTGGTCTCAGTCCTACTTCCTCTCGAACCCCGACCCACCCTCTCCCAGCACCGGAGGTTTCTCATCTTCGGAGATTCCAGAATTCTTAGAATGTTTAGAATGAGGCACTCCAAACCCCACCCCCAACCCCTCCACCCCATTTTCCATCTGATTCAAATATTATGAACAATTCGGCGGCTCGGTTCAGAAGTTTCAGTTCGCTCGAGCCGAGCGACGTTCCAGAATGATTCGTCGCACTCACAGTAACTTGATGTCTTTGTACGCTTCCCTATTTTCGCTTAATAAAATACTTTCAAGTGCTTGCCTCTTCCAACTCCTGAATAGGCGGGTAACCATACACTATAATAGCTGTTTGTCCGAGAGTTTGTTTGCACACTTACTACGTTGGATTCACAATCATATTTGTACTAAGAATGAAAAGCCTCTGTATTGTTTACGTGACTATTATTACGACCGTATTTTTCACTTGACTATTATTCTTCCTAAAGCTGGAGGGTTCTTTCGTTAGAAAACAAAAGCACAAAGTGAAAGACTCTGGAATTACAAAAGATTAAAATAACCATAAATTCAACGATAAACTTTGTAAAGAAAAAAGAAACATAAAAGGTGAATGGCAAATAAAGGGATCCTTTAATATCTAAACTTAGTATTAATTTTCAAGGTGCATTCAGGCCCTAAACAAATATATTGAAGAAATCTGATGAGCAGTCAACAAGATTCGATAACGAGCCATATATGAAAAGAACACAATTATAGGTGTGATGTACAATTATATACATAGTAATAAATTTCTACACGAAACACATAAACAACAGGCTTTTATTTTGAAAATAAAATGAACCTGTAAAATTCAGTAAGAACTAATTAACCTTAGTGTGCAAGCGTGAGGGGGAAACGCCTACAAATTATTTAGAAAATCTGTGTAAAAATTAACCGCTTTAATTCTGCTTGACAACTTGGCCTAATTTTGAAAGGCATTCATAATAATGACGCATTAAGAATCGTTCCACAGTTCAATCACGCTCGCAGTTTTGCGGTGTTTCAGAGTTTAAATTTACGTGTAACTTCGGAGCACACACTCTCTCTCTCTCTCTCTCTCTCTCTCTCTCTCTCTCTCTCTCTCTCTCTCTCACTAAATAAATAAATAAATAAATAAATCTGTAGCTTAGATATGAACACACAAACCCTACCACACTGCCTGACGATAATGGTTCACCGAATAAACTAACAATCTTAAAATTACCACATATAATCAATCTAAACGTTAATATAAAAAGTCACAAAAGAAATCTGGGGCGAAGTTCTCTCACCGATTCCATTTGTTTAATGATTCCTATAAATCAATTTCCGTTTCATTTTCATTTGGGACTGGGCTACATAAAGGGTTCATGGTCACCGGTTATAAAGTGGACCTACGTTGAGCCAAGTCCCTAGTGCTCCGTTGTGAGGGAGGAGGAGGACAGGTGTAGACCTCTGGACTGACGAACCAACGAACACTCTGGGGATCAAGTAGTCAATCTCGACAGACCCCCCATTCAAAACGAAACGAAAGTATTGGAAAGAGAAGACTCATAAATTAATCAGCTAATGTGGACTCGGGAGTATATTAAAGAGTGTCAAGTCTTAGTGACAAAGTGCGGAGCACGCTAGCCGCCAATCTAAAAGAAAGCGCAGGCGGTAAAAGCTCTCCTTTTCAGCGAGCATATCGAGCACATACAAATATATCCACGCCTACACCTCACGCCATCACACCTCTTTCGAAACAGGTGAGAGAATAAGAGGCAATGTTATCTCAAGGTCAAAAGAAAGCAAGAGAAAAGATTTTATTGGAAGCAAAAGAATCAGGAAATGAATATACATGAGGCAGTATAGTAATCACGTCATATACTGAAATACAGAGGCAGGCTGACTAACTGAAAAAAAATGAGCAGAAGGCAATTCGCAACATTTCTCTGAAGATTTTTGTTCTTATCTGCATTGTTCGAATGATCTCGCATGTAAGACTAACGTAGATAATACAACCTGTAACGAGGGTGGGCGTGTTTGAGTTTTTACCCACTAGTTCAACGTGTATCTTGAAATTGAGTTCATAGACTTGTATTCCGAGGAAAGAAAAATCACCACCCAACTAATCAGATCTAGTACCATTAGAACGTTCATCAGAAACTGGTGTATTATTGGTTTATTTTGGGTAAAATCTTATGAAAATAACAAAAGCCTTTATTTTCTTCTATACAT
Source organism: Macrobrachium nipponense (assembly GCF_015104395.2). Taxonomy (NCBI): domain Eukaryota; kingdom Metazoa; phylum Arthropoda; class Malacostraca; order Decapoda; family Palaemonidae; genus Macrobrachium; species Macrobrachium nipponense. Next base: position 48,228,494 of record NC_087210.1, on the reverse strand, counting down.
AAGTTTGGTCTCCAGTCTTCGCGCTGCTATTTAGACAATAATGAACTTTAGAATCGCTCTACAGAGTAGGAGTTATAAACACGACTGAAAAATAGGAGGTAAAAAATAAATTAGTCCTTTACCAGTGAAATATATAATTAACTACAACAATTCTGTTAAATTCCACCCCCAATAATGAAGACTGCAAATTAATGGAGTCCTTCTGTTTAATTACTGAACACTTCGCATGAATCAACCAACCGTATCGCTACGAAGATACTGTATTTGCGCAGAACAGGTTGTGGTAATAAGTAAGAATATCTCAGAAATAATGTTTATAACAATAAACAAGTAAACTATGCGCCGAAGTTTTCCCAGAGCAATACAGCTCTCTGTACAGCGTATAATGCAGCATGAAACTCACCCACGGTCCATGAAACTCTCAGCCATGGCCAGGTGGTGGCCAGTGCTATTGGGACCAATAGCAGTGTCGGACGGACGATCATGGCTAAATTCAACCTCAAGTAAAATAAAAACTACTGATGCTAAACGGCTGCAATTTGGTATGCTTGACGATAGAAAGGTGGATATCCACACAACAATTTGCAGCCCTCTAGCCTCAGTAGTTTTTAAGATCTGAGGGTGGACAGAAAAAGTGCGGACGGACAGACGAATAGCCATCTCAACAGTTTTCTCTTACAGAAAACTAGAAGTTTGGTCGTCAGCATACATTACAACTTTTAATGTCATGTATCCATGTCGGCTACTGTGCGGCTATGTAATGGACCCGAGTTGTTTAACTAAAAGAATACCGATATGTACTTCGAGAATTCCCGTTTGTAAACAATATGAAAACTGTACAAGGTTTATGCACAACAACAGAAAAGGAGTCAAAAAGTAAGATCAACACGTTCAGGTTACGGTGTATCGTAAAACTGGAAAGGAACAGAACAAATTCAACATTGATTTCATGTCAACAAGACTCTATTTAGATTTTAAGACAGCTCCATTAGTTATGATTATATTCGAGTAAGGTATTATAAAAATGACTTATTTTGCCAAAGCAAATATAATCATGAAATTCATTTCTATATTTACTATATTTAGGTTTGGTTAGCTGTCTATGTAACATTGCTCACCATCACGTTAATTACTCTTCTTGGAAAAACCTCTACTTTCACAGCCTAAAACACATGTGTACATTCAACAAACCCCTCCACCAGTAAATTCGGAAATTAGGTCTAATTTTTAGGCCTATTCACCTATGTGAAAGGACATCATTATTTGGCATTAGGCCTCTGAAATAGACAGCAAATAACCTCCAAAGGAAATTTCTATCTTCAGCTGAAATGAAAAGCTTTCGTGGCGCACAAGCAATGATGTCGGCCTTATTGAATAGGCTCAGGTTTCACCTCAATCTATTCATATTCACCTGCAACCAATGAGCCAACAGATATTTCTAAAAGGTCAAAGGGTCCGGTTAAATTTGGAGGTGTCTGTGAATTGAGTTCCTCCACGTGGATTAATTACTGATAGAATAATGATTTCATGCATCTAGTTCCCCACAGGCATAACGATTGCAGCAAGCCCCTGAAAGAGATTTCATAAAATATAGAAGCATTTTCTCAAAACTTCAAGATGATGAGTGGACCTAAACAAACGCATCGCATAATGAAGGAGAAGTTTAGACAAACATTCACTACACTTGAGCAAACACAATATACAATGACGAGCTTTGAATAAACTGTAGAATTGAAGCAGATATTGGATTCATGGGTAACGAAGGCAAAAGCAAATATTAAGTAAGTTTACTAAATACAGACTGGATGCATTTATATTATAACAATAAGTTTAATACTTTCTAACATGTTGACGGTCTTAATGATAAACAGGACACCATTTTGACCCGAAAAGGGACCCGAAAAAGGGGAAGGGAAAATAAAGAGAGAAAAGAAAAAGGAAAAATAGAGACAAAAGATGAAAGGTTTCGGAGGTTAAGGTTAAACTGGCAGCATTTTTATCAGTTGATCGCTCTCTCTCTCTCTCTCTCTAAGTGTATAAACAACCTTAGGTCTGGTCAACGCGAGAGTGGGTGACCAAGATAAAGCTATAGGCGTCCTCACTAAGATCACTAATCTGGCAACCTCATCCCATATGCACTTGCTAATGACCTTCCGGCTCTAAAGCATCCAAAACAAAAAAGTCTAATGGTAAAAACACATACAAATAGTATACTATAGTACGTACATTCAGCAAATTTAGCGCCAAAGAAAATACGATATCAATATGCACCTCTTTTGTGCAGGATGCGTTCCGTCTTCGCGAGGAAACTCAATAAACCAACTTTATAGAGGCGTAATGACTTTAGAAGTTACGTTACCGACCACATGGCCAGAGGACCAGGTCACGTCACATTAAACAGCGGAACACCTCAGCCCAAGCTGCACACACGTCGGTCTCTACAGACAAAAAGGCTTCGACGGACAATAAATTCCCGATGGTTTCGAATGGAACTGCAATATATTCGAACGTTAATGGGATTCCCTACGAGAGAGAGAGAGAGAGAGAGAGAGAGTGTACCGGCATGGAAAGGGCGCGAGATCCTACAGTTCCTTGTTAAGGTCTGTTGGTGGATCCCGCGGACAACGGCGCTCGTAAAGGCCGTTTAATTTGGAACGGAATCGTAAAAATTTTGATTCATTAGCGGGACTCGTATCACAAGAGGGTCTCTCTCTCTCTCTCTCTCTCTCTCTCTCTCTCTCTCTCTCTCTCTCTCTCTTTAGCTTCGGCTGCTTCAATAACATCTCCGTTTCCAGACGAAGCTTTTGTGGCCGTGAGTTAAGGGGAACCAAACAGGATCTTAGTTATCTGTGGACATGGCAGCTCTTAGGGAGAAATGAAATGCATGACACTAATCATGTTACACACGGAAAACAGCGCTAATAGAACACGGCCTAAGCAACCACTAGACAATGAAGTGATTCGTATCTATTAAACTTTTCCGGCCTCAGAGATTCCAGCCGTAACAGACTCTTTCATTATTAGACGCTTTTCTTTTTAAGACGGGCTTAGATATGACAGTTCCCGTTGTCTGCCCTTTTCAATAAAAATTATCGTCCGCATATAACACCATAAACAACATACAATACAATGCGTGCACAGAAAATAGCAAACATCAGTTGAAATACACACACATTACATATATATATATATATATATATATATATATATATATATGTGTGTGTGTGTGTGTGTGTATGTATGTATTTGCATGTGTATCTGTGTGCATATATATATATATATATATATATATATATATATATATATATATAAATATATATATATATTAATTTTTTATTAGTAATAACAACATTACGAAAATGTAAAGCAGACGTGAACAAATGCTAGAAATAAAATCAGACCATCTATATATATATATATATATATAATATATATATATATGTGTGTGTGAGTGTGTGTGTGTGTGTGTACAATACCTTAACCCTTTGATTACGCCTGGGATGAGATCTCACAGGTCCCCAGAACCCGGAGGTTTTCTGACAGGAGTCACCTGTAGTATGCTACCAGACGCACGAAAAACGTAAACAATCATTGTAACAGCTCGTTTCTTTGTTGTTTTCCTACAAATTAACCTGTTTTAGTTTTATGATAATATTTTGACAGTAGTCATCCGTATATATATAATGTAATTATGTAACATCACAAATAAATAAACATATCATATGTACTATATATCGGGGTTTACTGTTGCCAGAGGTATGAGTACTTCACTAATTGCGGACGAGACATTTTTTTATTTTTTTTATTCATTTTGAATCCCCGAAACACATCTACAGCACAGTTGAATATTAGTGTTAACAGTTATTTGCATATCCGCCAGAAAACTAATCATGAAATATGATCATTTTTATGTTTCTTATTTTTTGAGAGAGAGATTTCTTATTTTTGAGAGAGAGAGAGAGAGAGAGAGAGAGAGAGAGAGAGAGAGAGAGAGAGAGAGAGAGATTTACCAAGATACACACCCTCTAATTGTACAACAATAACTCCAATAGGCGTAATTACAATAATGGTTGTAAATGAGGACATCACTGATTATATATTAACCCCATTTCTGAATGATATTCATAGCAATAAAAAAGTAACCAGTCGACAAGAAATACCATACGTAGTTTTAGAAATTATGATTTATGAACGCTTTGGGAGCTCTTATATAAGACTAGCATGGAATTTGTCTTGTCTCGATTTTACCATTCAGACATACACTTAGACTTATAAAACTCTTGACTATGGGAGATTTACGAATATATTTAGTACTTTATGTCAATCATGCTTTATATTTTAACGATATAGAATAACTTCTAATAACTTATTATACATTCTTGGAAATAAATAGGAATTTTATCTATTCAAGATTACATTTTTTTTAGGTGTATGTAGGAATTCTTCTTAGATATTTACATTATTTGTTACACCATTATTCTAAGACTGCTATTTAGAAAAAATAACTATCTCCGACACTTCCATGATAATGAGAATACCGTTTCTTACCGGGAAAGTGTTTATGTGAGAGAGAGAGAGAGAGAGAGAGAGAGAGAGAGAGAGAGAGAGAGAGAGAGAATACCGTGTTACTTACCGGGAAAGTGTTATGTGTGTGTGAGAGAGAGAGAGAGAGAGAGAGAGAGAGAGAGAGAGAAGCTGCTGCCAAATAATAAATGAACACTAAGAAAAATTTGAATATCTTTTTGTGCCATATAAAAAGGTAAATCATTTAAATGGGACCAGGTTAAATGAATAAAAGGAGACATAATAATTGTTCCCCCAGAGCCTCTCCATCACCTGTGAAAATTATTCTAGCAGATTATACGTTTGCTGTCTACAAGTGGTGAATTCTTTTGTTATTTTTGGCCTAAGCAGTAAAGGTTATTGCAAAATGGACTACTAGACATCCTAAAAATTGTCTGTCGTCAGAAATTTCCCCAATGTTTTTATATTCATCTATTTCCTATTCGCCTTTCGTACCTTGTCTCCGTATTCCGAATGAGAAAAAGAGAAACAACCCCTAGGGCATGAAGCGATTAGTCCTGGTCCCACACAAAAGGTACGCGCGCTGCATGGGTCCGTATAAGTACTCGCTCTAGCCGGGATTATTCATAGCCTAAAGCAGGGATGTCCAACCTGCGGCCCACGGGCCACACCCCGGCCCCCCCCCCCGCCCCGCAGCCCGCCGCGCGCCCCCCGCCCACCCACCCCCCCCACCCCCCCCCCACACTGTGGCCCACTCAGTGTTTGGATGCGGCCCACTATCGACTCTCATTAAAAAAAAAAGTTTTTAGCAAATTTATCATGTAGTGAGCTAGAGAGTCTTCATGTAAATTGAATTAAAATACTTTATATTTAATAAACAAAATAATAAAGAAAAACAATTTAAAAAACAATATGAATTAAAATACTTTATATTTAATAAACAAAATAATAAAGAAAAACAATTTAAAAAACAATATGATTAAGATGAAATTTACAACTGAGCATGCATCTAAGTTTATAATATTGTCAGTTGCTTGGTTCTGTGATGAGGCTTAGCTAGGGCTGCGAACTTAGATTATTTAAAATCTATATTAAGATTATTTGCATTTCATTTACATTTTTAAAATTGCCATTTAGATTATAGATTATTTTTGAGAATTTCTTAGATTATTTCTTACTATATTGACATAACAATAAATCATGATTGCCTCGTAGCCTACATAGAAACAATTCATCATAAGTATCGTGACAACACCATGTGTGTTTTGAACGTAAAATTAGATTTTCTGATTTTAAAAAGATTGAAATTTAGTTAAGATTATTTAATATCCATTTTCATTTCAGTATGATAAAGCACCAGTTGAGTACCAACTTGAAGTGATTGAGCTGCAAAGTCGGGAAGGTTTAAAAACTTTCCATAGAGTGCATACACTTCATTTATTTTATAAGAAATTGCATTCTCTCAATGAATTCAATCATATTATAAATTTTTCCAGAAAATTATTATGTATGTGGGGAAGTACATACTTTTTGCGAGCAGTTTTTTTTCCAGTATGAAAAACATTAAAACTGCTGAAAGAAATAGGTTGACTGACAAACATTTAGCAAACATTTTTAGAATTAAGAATACATCCTTCGATGCAAATATTGAAAACAATATGGCTGGAAGACAAAGTCAAAAGTCTCATTGAATTAATATTGGTTAATTAATTTAAGGGTGGGTTTTATATGTATAGCTACATATAAACATTACAATATTTACAATGTTGTAATAAAGTGTATTCACATGGTTTTGTTTTATATTGTCATTTTTCATTA
>NC_087210.1:48184652-48212152 GCF_015104395.2 Macrobrachium nipponense | reverse complement strand
TCAATAACCTAAGTGACCTGATGTATTTGGTTGCCATTTCCTCAGGAGAAAAGTTTACCTTATTCAAACTGAGGGTGCTGTTTTCCCTTAAAGTGCGCTTTTGCCTTTAGATAGGGTCCATTAGAATCCCAACCTATTTGCGCTTGCCATGGAAGTAGTGTCCACTCAGTACCACTTAGTGCCAATCTCCCCTCAGTATACCTAAGGCAAATCCGTATCCGGCTATACTGAATGAGAAAACAACTAAGTAATCATACCTGACTTTACTGCCACCAAAGGTAATAATTTTGATATGAAGAAAGCGTAATTTTTACTAATTCCATATGCTAAGAATTACATTGATGCCAAATTAGATAAGCTGTGGTCACAGCTGAATTATACCTATAATCTTTTCAGTTTTCTGAGCAACGACGATAATAATAATAATAATAACCTGCTTGAAGCTAACACCATGAATTGTGATTGCCAAAACTACAGGGATAAGAAATTCATAAGTTATAAAAATGTACAGTTTATACCAGTGTTCTCAACCTTTTTTTGACCCTGGAATCCTTTCACCATATGTCAGAATGTCATTCCGCCCCTTTTCCTAAATCGTTTGCCTCAAAAGCTGCATTCCAAATAATATGCAACAAAATACTAACACATAAACGAAAGCTACAGGGCAAAAATAGGCCAGCGTGATCTCTCAGTAGTGCGGACTGCTGCACACTGCGTTTTGTGTGGTCTTAGAGCCAGTTTGGGCCTGCCGATCTGTGGTCACAATTCCCCCCCTCCCACCACCCTCTTCGAAACTAGGAAATCCCCCCTCCTCCCTAGTTGAGAACAACTAGTATATACTCTGCTCGTCTTCAGGAGTTTTCGCACTTTCTAAAAAGGGTCTCTTCAGCTAAAGAGTTCCCGAAGCACAGCAGATTATATACTAGCCTTTATCGTTGTGGAATCCTTTCTCCAAGAACAAAAATAACTATAATTTATAATAATCAAAATACTGTTAATAAACGACTGAGACAACGTATAACAATAACGACAATACTGTGCTAATCTATGAGAGAAATAATAACATATGTGTCAATAATTATTAGTGCCTACAGCCTATGAATACCAGATGGGCAATTAAGATAATCAATGGCCTCATAATTCGTCTTCGCTGAATTTATCTCGTAAGGACACGTGAACATACCACTACACACTGTTAGGTATCATATCAGAAAGGTCAGACAATACATAAGAACTATTTTTCTGGATCTTTCGGCTAACTTTTACAAAGAAAGATGCCGTGTTTCTAAGATGATATATTTTCTACTATGAATGCAACTTCTCGCTGTTATTTATAATCAGCTGTAGACGCGATAGGAAAAAAACGCATTATCTAAGTTAAAATGCCAAAATCAATGCACATATGAAACTTGAAAGTAAATATTTAGTATGTGAAAAAGGGCGAAACATTCCAGGAGCGACCAGTTATGTACACACAAAAGCGGATATTTTGATAAATTCTCCATCGCATGTAAACCAGATTACATTTTATAGGGTAACTGCTGATTACTTGCCCATTTTCTCTTTCATTAAGTCATCATTCGTGTCCTTTAAAATTGCCATCCGATAACGCTGTTAAAAAAAAAAAAAAAAAAAAAAAAAAAAAAAAAAAAAAAAAAAAAAACAACTTAGGATACAAACTTATAAACCTTAGCTGTCACAAAGGCTTCTGCAGCAACTAGCATTTTTATTATTATCCGAACAAACAGGAAAAGCCTGCTAAAAACCAGGCATTTGAGAATACTGTTGTTGGAGATCAAGCTGGCCTTATGCCAGCACGGGTTCTTGCTCATAGAGCAGCCCGTAGAAAAATAGAACGATAGCTAGGTACATAGCTAATTGCATGTGATTTTTGTGCTAAAAGTTTCTCTCTCACCAGTTTAATGCTTTGCAAGCACATGGATACTGAATTTCAGAATTTCGTTTCCTTTTCACAAATAATTGTCATTTTTAAAACTAATTCACTGCTATGGGACAACTCAACCATGGAAGCTGACCCAACCCCTGGAAGAGGAAGATGAGCTCTTGATCGCTCGTTCACTTAAGCAGTGTGATGTGACAGTTCCATGGATGACTTTCGAGATTTCATTACTTGTTGGCCCGTTGGTACAGTGGTTAGTGTTGTGGAGCGCCACTCAGATGTCGTGGGTCCGCGCCTCCCCAAGGGCGATGGAAAATCGATGGCTCTGTATCGTGATCAGTTACTGCTGCAATGTGGGGTCTGCAGTGGGAGGTTGAAATCAACATTCCTTGGAAACTTGAATTTCAAGTCAATGGCCCCTGTGTGCTTGTCCCTTGTGAACAGGTTTCATCTACTGAAATAATCATATATAATAATAATTGATAAATGATCATAACTTATTTTCCACGAAAGGGAAAGCGAAAATGATGAGATGGAATACGGGATGAATTTGGATATTGGTTTTGATTAGATCAACACCTTTGCAAACATTGGAGCTACTTCATCAGTCACACGGAGAAATCTGGGGAGTTTTGACATTCATATATTCCTTTTCTTTCTCTAAACATGAATGCAAATTTATAAGAATTGTTACAGGCTTCTGTTAAACTTTAGAATTAAATACTGGCATAACAATTATTCTCGTGTATAAAGATATATAAAATGTGCAAAGAAATTTTTAAAAAGTATTAATAATAGTGTACCGCACTCATTTGACAACTGACAATTGTCTCAATTTACCGATAAATCCAATACGATAAAAGAATTAAAAAAGAGAGGACACTCACGAGTCCTAGATGGATCGATAGAGTGGACCCTATTCTTAAGGGGAGTGGTGTGGGGTCACTCATAGCGAGAGTAAAGGAGAAACAAAAAGTGGAAGAAAGAGAGAAGAAAAAATGAGTGTGAGCAGGCCTACTAGCTCCTTTGATGGCGACAAAAGGCCCAACTTCTGAAGGCTTTCTAAGTCTGAGCTTTCGGACAGATTCAGCTGGTGTCGACGGCACTGGCTACAGCTAATGCAACTGCCGCGTAAAATACTCTTTCATGAAAGACGAAAAAATGTTTCAATCTATTTGCCATATGAATGCATGAGAATATGAGGTTGCTATACTAATACAAATGGCACCATAAAACTGTGAAATTTACACTTCCATTTTACCCTTAGTAATAATTAAATCATGGGTGTCTGAAGTTATAAACGCCCAAGAACAGGGCACTTTATTGTCAGCTATAACTTACTAGGTTAGAAACTTCTTGAATTCTTTGCTCTCTTTTGGATAAGCTCGTCACTGCAAAGCCTGAAGATCCAAGTTCAAAGAAATTTGTAGAGGAAATTGTGATGTCCGGTAAAAAAAAAGTGGCCAGTAGATTCTACATGTTATATATATATATATATATATATATATATATATATTATAATATGCGTGTATATATTACTATATATGCGTATATATATATATATTATATATATATATATATATATATATTACATACATATATGCCGATTCTATGATGCAGCTTTTTTTTTATCAAAAGACGTAGATGGTAGTGAAAAGCAATGCCATTATCCGCTCATATCGATACAGTGACTAGCTACTAGTAGCTCCAAGAATGTGATGATACTTAGAATCGCAACATCTGACATTCTCTGTGAAACGGACAGACTCGGTCTCTAAAGACGAATGTTGTCTGAAATCTTTCAGGAACCTCATAAGAGCAACGGGATTTTATAGGTGACGCAGTCTTAGACCAGGCTATCCTGCGATTCATAAATCTATAAACAATATTGACAATCCATATAGATGACGATACTCCGTAAACTCATAAACAATACAGATAATCCATAAATTCACGAACGTTAATGGTAATCCATAAATTCATGAACAATAAAGAGAATTTCCGAAGTCATAAGAAATGTATCTAGTATGTTGGACTCTAACTACTGAAAAGAATGTAGGAAGTTAAGAAAAGTTACAGTTTTTAGTAACCACGCAAGTCCCAACCCAACGAACGATATCTGTGATCCACATAGGTAAAAACGAGCTAGATTGCAGTGGTTCTCAACCAGGGGGAATTTCTGGAGTTTCAAGGAGGGAAGGGGTGGGGGCCCAATTGTGACCACAGACTGCCAGGCTCAAATTGGGTTTAAGACCACACAAAACGCAGTGCGCATCGGTCGCACTACCGAGAGGTAACGATGGGCTTCCTCTCCGCTAGCTTGTGTGTTTGTGTTAGTATTTTGTTGTATATTACCTGAAATGCACCTTTTGAGGCAGACAATTCAGGAAAGGTGGGCTGGGGAATGACATCCTGACATATATATGGTGAAAGGGTGCATGGACCAAAAAGAAAAAAAAGAAAGAAGGATGAGAACCACTGAGCTGAGTCACAACGAAATCCACTTGCATCGAGAGCCAGTCAAGCGGACGACAGGAATCATCAGAGAAACAGCAGTATTGAAACCTACTGTCGTACCGAGAATGTGGGTCATAAGGAGGCCTACGGTCATAACGTAGTTAGAGCAAGAACGGCAAGACACAGCGAAGGTTCGAATGACGACAGCCTAAACACCTCTCCATCTGATATGACGAAATAGCGACCGACGTCGGCTTACCGGAACTTTTACGTCCCTTTAATCAATGTCACGGTCCGTTTTCTTTGCCTTTTAGGCCTAACTCTACTAAGCCCTAGAAGTTTTCCTCCCAGAACACAATTGACCTTAATTGCTGCCGCGATGATTTAGGGGTTAGTGCTACAAAAATGGAGATGTTAATCGCCGGGGGGAATTGGGAAAAAGTTTAACACGCCTCTACTCTCTTTCTCTCTCTCTCTTTTTCCCCCTCTTCTCCTCTAGGAGCGAATGGGACCTGGGACGTTTTATGGCTGTTGTTAAAAAGTTGTTTGTGTGAACGACAAGGTCGGGGAGGGCAATGTCCTATGCATCTTCAAAAGAGACAAAAATTCAATTGTTATGTCAATTTCTTGCCTACAGCAATAAAACCCACCGCTCCTAGAAACGCATTAGTCTCGGTATTCATTTGAGAAGTCATATTCCACAGTTCTGGAATACAATAAAAGTATCTTTATTACCACCACATATACGACACATTTGAAATGGGCGTCTGTCCACGCATACAGGCTGGAAACGGCGAGAATCCCAGGAAAAGGAATACAGAAAAAAAATAAAGCAGACTCAACTAAAGGTGACGTTAAATGAACCAACAAAATAAAGGTGTAAGTGAATTAACGTTGACTTTGAACACACATTCATAAAAGGAATTCTCACGTTTATTATAAGCCAACTGATGATCTAACTAATCGCCAAGCAACAAGAATGACGATACGTTCAAAATCGCTCAGTTTTGTGAAGAGTGATGAGGTTTATAAGTAATAGCGGAAAAATTAGAAACAAGTAAAAAATGAGCCGAAGTTTCTTCGGCGCAATCGATTTATCTGTACAGCGTTTAATACTGTATGAAACTCTCAGCCGTGGCTCATGAAACTTTCAGACACGACCCGATGGTGGCCTGTGGTGATGGTAGTCTGAGTTATTGAGAAAGAGCGGTTCCAGACGCACGATCATTACTCACTTTAACCTTAAATAAAATCAAATAAAAAACATCACAGAGGCTAGAGGGCTGCAATTGAGTATATTTGAGGATTGGAGGGCGGCTGATCAACATAACTATTTGCAGCCCTCTAGCCTCAGTAGCATTTAAGATCTGAGAGCGGAGAGAAAAAGTGCGGACAGACAAAGCCATCTCATTGAATAGATTTTTTTTACAAAAAACTAAAAATGGTCCAATCCGTCAATCTTTGATGCCGCGATTTCAAGTCTGATCAGACTAAAAACAAAAATAACAAGGACGTTGCGATGACAAGGTAAGCGTGACAGACACACTGAAAGACAGATAGACGGACAAACGGACGGATAACTCTATTCCCCTGATTTTGTCGGTAGTGGACTAAATATGTATATTTACGTAATACAAGCGCCCATCTACACAATTTCGGCAAAATAATAGAAAAGAAGGTATGGAGACTGATAGAATTTATTACAATAACAATATAATCACTAGTTTAACTGAAAATAGATTTACAATTGAACAATGAATAGGTAAAATTCTTCATGTTAGAATATTTTCCAGTGAATAGATGCAATGGAACAGAACCTGGAATGTGACTTAAGGCTTTTTCATTTGACTACTGCAACTTTACAATACAAATAGTAGCAAAACTAAACGCTGATTCTATCAACATTCACTTACCATTCTCTTCGATATAATTCTCTGGACGCCGCGAATTATAGACAAACAAACGAATGTTTGTAGAGAAATTAAGTTAATTCTTATAATTTACGTTGCCTTTCCCTGCACCAAACTTCCACGCAATAAACGCCCCCATTTTAATGACTGGTATCAGGGTCGTCTAACAAAGGTGTACCAAGGTGTAATGACTCAAACGTTGCATCCAGGAGAACTTTTCTGAATTTCGAAGCGTGTCTGGGGCTAATTAACTGCATTTCATATCACGATTATGTAGTTGCAGTCCCCCTGCCCTCGCCAGCGCCAATGGGGCCATTTGTACCCGTGCGTGATTTTAATATCAAATAATCTGGTGATACATTGCTCTCCATTTGGAAACTTCACTCTCATAATGGGCTCCCCTTCTTTTTCCAACTATAAATCCTTCGTCCATTTGATCTAATGGCGCATTCATTAAGCTGGGAAATTTGGTGCAATATAGAAGATTAATGAAATAAATACAATGACCGTTGTTAAAAACGAGGGATGAATTTAAGAAATATATCTGACAAGACCATGTTATCACAAAAGGCTTTCTGTTTGTCGAAGATTTTTTTTCTTTTTTTTACTCATATCAAACATTAGCGATGTAAACTAGGAATTCGCAATTTAATCAGTAAGATTTTAGCATGATGATTCTGCTCAAATTAATAACGAACAGCTCAGCAATTACTGGTCAAATTTTACTATTCATATGAGGATGGAATAACAAAAACCAGTGATTTTTACAGAAGGTACTATGAGGGAGCAACGATCAATCACTGCCAAATAAACAAGTCGTAAAAAAGTTAATGCATGAATTTGCATAAGGACGTAGACAAAAGGAGAGTGATGATTATAGAACTGGCATTCAAAACCATCATTATTCTAAAGAAGTTCATATGATCTATTCAGCTCAATAAAATTCATCTGACTTCGTCAAACATATTTCTGCGAAAACTAAAATAATTACAGCCATAGAAATTTCAAAACCTATCTGCAAAGTTGTACAATTTCCCAATGGATAAATCTAAAGCTCATCGAATTGCCGGTAAGTCTTTACCTTTCATTAATAACCCAAGTCTAGTATTAACACTAATATGTTGCTAAAATAGAATAGAATATAGAATTTAGGCCAAAGACCAAGAGCTGAAACGGGAAGAAGGTTTGAAAGGTGTAAGAGGAAAACCTAGCAGTTGCACTACGAAACATCTGTCAAGAGAGTGTGGAAAGTAAGAAGGAATATGAATGGAGACAGAGTAAAAGGAAGGAAAGAGGTTGCAGCTAGAGCCTAAGGGACGTTGCAAAAGACCCTTAAGTAATGCATCCAGCGCACCACGTGAGGTGCACTGACAGCACTATGCCCCCTACCGAGTAATATGTTCATACTTCACAAGCCTCTACTAGGCGCCGTTGCACGATAGCCGTCCTGTTCAGTATGAGAGGAACGACCAGGGCGACTCAGTGGCTCCAAAAATGAGTGTAATGTTTGAAGGAAGACCAAAGACAAAACAAATCTTACCAACAGAAGCTTCTTTTCATCAGCACATTATAGATTTAAAAACAAGCTGAATATGGAATAGAGAACACCTACTCCTTTAGCTCATTTTTACTGTCACACACACGCACGCACACACACACACACACACACACACACATATATATATATATATATATATATATATATATATATATATATATATATATCAGTAAGTTTCTAGCATTGTGGTAACTACCTAATTTCTCATTTCCCAAGCTAATGTAATACCCATTCACAGTGAGGTCTGCTGGTGAACGACAAGTCAAGAATCGTACCAAGGGCCCTTGCTGATGCGAGTTTAAGAGTTTTACCACTCGGCTACGACGTTCACCCAACCACCCATAACTACAAACACAAACAGACGTATAATAATAATAATAATAATAATAATAATAATAATAATAATAATAATAATAATAATAATAATGTTCTAAAGGGTCCACAATAATACAAAGTGTAAAAAGTCCGTGTATAATTTTGAAGACTTTACAGATAGCTTTCGAACCCTTCCCTGGGTTCATCTTCAGTCCAAAATTTTGGACTGAAGATGAACCCAGGGAAGGGTTCGAAAGCTATCTGTAAAGTCTTCAAAATTATACACGGACTTTTTACACTTTGTATTATTGTGGACCCTTTAGAACATTATATATACTCTCGTGATAGAGAGTTTTTCCCTAATAATAATAATAACAATAATGATAGAACTAAAGGGTTGTTTCAAAGCGGAAGGTAATAATTATGCATTTTCACTAGAAGCAAAACCTTTACATTTACCATCTCACTATAATCATAATATTCAACAAATGAATTAAGATTCCCTACATTAAAAAGACAAAACGAATATTAACATTGCGAATCAACTAAATAATACAAACAGAAACCGACGCAATATATCAGTACTAACGAAAATGGCTATAAAATTGAGCATTTCAATGGAAACCTTTGCTAAAAGCCAGAGTAACTGGTGCTAGGTCAATTACAATGATAACGACCTTGAGGTAAAACTTAACATGTTAAAATAATTGTTCCTTTGCATGACCAGCAGCTGTTTCTGTCCGCCTGTGTGCTATCGATTTGGAAATTTTTCGTTAATGGCCTTTCTTTTCTCCGTGTAATGAATATTGTTTCGTAAATACTTCGTCGGAAGTTCCGAAATTTTTCCAACAGCCCGTCCAGCATTTGTCACGCTGCTTTTAACGATTAATTTACGATTCATGCTTAAACGCTCTTTCGTTCTCCCTCGGACAAGCAAGACGAAGATAATGATCTTAGCGGCGAGGTTGGTTCAGTCAAATTTCCTTGTGTTGTAATTTTGGGACACGTTACTGATGGTGCATAGGTCCTGCACATGTTTAACATTTGTTTCTTCAAATATTCTGTCAGTTGCTTGCGCACGTTGTGCCTCAGTGTAACTTGAAGATGGCATACTTAGAATACTTGCTGAATATACGGAAGTGGCAATCTTCAGATGCGAATGATAGTGAAGCAACCTGCCAATCAATTTGATATTATTATATTGGGAATAATATAACAAAGGTGGCTCGGAAAAAGGCGAGGAGAGATTTCATGTGGACTAAAATGTTTGTTTTACTTATTAGCATAATTTTAACAGAATTATCACGAAAGATGACGGGAGGAGGTGTCAAATCCGACAGCAGAGAAAAAGAAAAAAATAAATGAAAAATACAGGGCTGGTGGTAGGTGCATTAGAACTTTGTGGTAAGTTCGGAAAGTCCAAGTTCGAACTTCATGCATAAAAGGACTGGCAAGCTAAGGGTATTTATGGAAAAGTTTAGTGTGCTAACGTACGCGAAGGAAACAAAAGTCAGCTGAGAGGGAAACAGAGCGAAATGGAAAAAGAACGATTTGCCTTGGAGCGGCGTTGTATGTAAAAAGAAAAAAAAAAAAATCTTTACAAAGCAAAGTGCATTTACTTGCAATAACTAACTGGTTGTCATAACAGATGAAACGTGGTGATAGCAATATTTAATTAAAGAGGGCTAAAAAATGATCGACCGATGTAGTGGCTCGCTCTCTTGATGTGTCCCCTGTTCTTTGATCTTTACGATACTCTTTCAAGAGGTAGCATAACATATATTATATATATATATATATTATATCATTATATATATATATATAATATAATATTATATATAATATATATATATATATATAAATATTATGTATAAATATAACCTAATAATATATGTATATATATACGTATATATATAATAATAAATAATAATTATAGAAATATATATCATACTATATAATTATATATAATAAGTATATTATATATGCTATATATTATATATATAATTATATATAATATATATATAGTATAGCTATACTATACTCTATATATATATAAACTATATAGATATAATATATACACATATACATATACATATACATATATATATAATACTATATATATATATATATAATATATATGATATATATGTATATTCTATATAAATTTATATATATATAGAGATATATTAATACACATAAGACATATTACATAAGACATAATATATTTATAATATATAAGGGTATAATATAGATATATATAAATATTATACATATATATATATATTATATATATACACTGTATATATATATATATAATATATATATATATATATTATATGTATTATATATATATATCATATAGTATATACATATATATATATATATATATATATTAATATAATTAATAATAATATATATTATATATATATTATATATATAATTTAATGTAATATTATATATTAATATTAATATTATATATAATAATATATATAATATAATATATAATATATATAATATATATTTTATATATTTATATATATATAATAATAATATATATATTATTTTAATAATATTTATATATATTAATATATTATAATTAATATATAGTAATAATATAATATTACATACTTAAGTAAAGGGTCCGCTAAGACCGAAAGATCTTCGGCAGTTCTCGTGTTCTCAATTTGCTCCGTGGCACTACCTTTATTTATACACAGTCTCACGTTTTATATATTTCGTGATCAAGTTATTCATATATATATATATATATATATATATATATATATATATATATATATATATATACAAACATACAGTGTGTGACCACGAGTAGTGAATAAAAAGACGAAGGTACCGAATGTGCTCGTGTTGTTTCAACACATTTTCCGGGTACAATGATTACATCTTGAAAAGGTGTTCATATTACATGAAGACTCTTGGTACCTTCAGACCTTATTTTTATTCAATGTCTGTGGCCTTTGCTATAATGTTAAGCTAAATAGAGCATATGCACAAGAGCACGCACGCAAACAACGAACATATTCATGTATGTATGTATGTATGTATCTATCTATATTATATATATATATATATATATATATATAGATATATATATATATATATATTACACGATGCAAATAGATAACGAGATGACCGACGTAGCCAAAATGACACGGTCATATTGCTCTCAAAGAAGACACATTGTGGTAAATAAAAAATTATTGAAATCCTGATGTAAAACCGTCTTTCATGTTAGAAATGAAATGCTTTTTCACTAAAATCATAGCGTTCCAGAGTCTAAAACGACATAAAGCTGAACCCTACACAGAAAATATCCCAAAACTAGGTGAAATGGAAACGTTTTATTGCTCCTGAAATTATCTGTTAGATATTTTATTGCTTCCGAAGTTATTTTTTGGATATAATTTTATATCGTAATATTTGAATAAAACTATTATAATTTTCAGCCTGGCTCGTACTCTAATTTTATGAGGTCGTCAAAAAGCAAAAAAAATGAATCATCTGTCACGGTCACAGAACCTTGACATACGAGATCTGGTACTTATGGCTGTACGTAAGTATAACTTAATGTAAACTGTTGTAGTCTAACCTCAAGTTTTCTCTATTTAAAGGATTCACGCTCCATTTAACTTAAACGATGACTTAGCATGTGTCGAACTTCGTTTAATTTTGAAACGATTGACCGGTCTATTGAAACGGTAGTGCGAACCTCGGTTTCTGACGATGACCGGCTATGCCCGGTATGTGTCGCACTTCATGTAATTGAAACGATGACCTAGTATGTGTCGAACTTCATTTAACTGAAACGTTGACCTGATATGTTTCGAACTTCATTTAACTGAAACGTTGACCTGATATGTGTCGAACTTCATTTAATTGAAACGTTGACCTGGTATGTGTTAACGTTGTAAACTAATGTGGTAAAACTGAAGCTTTTTACTAAACACTTTCCACAAGCACTTAATCCTCATACATGAACAAATATTTAAATTCAATCTTTTATTTCGTATATTCGGCTAAAAATCTCAACCTGATAGCAAGCCATTAAAATATCGTTACATATGCATTCTCATATGTTTTTTTTACTCGTGCAAGCAGAGATGTGAATGCATATTTAAATTTTCATTAAGGTGCATAGTGCATATGTTAAAAAAGCCAGTGCATGCACGCATGCATGGACGCACACACACACACACACACACATATATACTATATAATAATATATATATATATATATATATATATATATACACATATGTATATATATGTATATATATGTATATATATATATATATATATATATATATATATATATAGTATATATATATATTATATATTTAAGAACAAGGTGACAAGGAGATAGCTGGTCATCAAAAACTGAACATTTATTGCCGGCGCGTTTCGTAACAAATTAAAAACAAATTAAAAATACATCGAATAAAAATGATGACTGCAAGCGTCTTAACAAACTGAAGATATATTATCTTGAATTGAGAAATTCATGAACATCGTTAACAGAGGGACACAAGGAGGCGAGTTAGGTCCCTGCTGACAGGACAGACAAAAGAAAACCTTCACGAATTGTGAGCCTTGTTTCGTTATATACACTAAATCCACAACGCCTTTCCTGCATTATTTATTCCACTCTATATATACATTGCGTGCCAAGAGATTTCATGGGTAGAGAAAAGAAAGTACCAACAATGAATCTTTGCTACGAGGAATTATGGATTTTACTGATACAATACTAGTAACTTTCTTTTTGAAAGGTCACGCGATCCCGCTGATTCAAGAACTGTTTTCCAGATTCTATCATTTAACGATGATTTAATGTGTAAAAGTTATCAATTCTATTATCTAATTTAAACTGTTCCTACGCCAATAGTAACTGTGATTAGAATAGTAACATACACTTAACTTCATGGTATATCAATTCCTTAAGGATACACACAAAATAAATATATATATATTATATATATATATATATATTATACTATATTATATATATACTATAATATATATATATAGAGATAGATAGATAGATAGATAGATAGATAGATAGATAGATATAGATAGATAGATAGATATAGATAGATATATATATATATATATATATATATATATTTCTTCGGATTTTGTCGGTAATAAAGTAAATAATACTGAGCTCGTGTCCCTTATTGAATCTATGAACGATACACAATTTTTCAAAAGTATTTTGGACAATACATAAAACTTCTATCAATGAAAATTTCACTATCTTTGTACAGTTTGCGACAATTTTTAAATTTCATAATAGAATTGCCAAATCCAAGTTCTTTATTGTTAGGCAGCCCTAGACAACATTTATGAACATTATACCTGGCTTAATATTCTTGAAGTGTCTTTTTATAGATCTTGTGGTTGCGACAACTGCATTCTCGCTTGACAACTGCATAGATTAACTGAATTTCAACTTTCACAATGAGCACCGTAAGCATTAAAGCGTTCCTTAGGCCCTTATCTGCAGCTCCTTTCGTTCATTTTACTGTACCTCCGTTCATATCATCTTTCTTCTGCTAACAACGGTTTCATAGTGGGTCGTGATTATTATTATTATTATTTTGTTTTACGCCCTTAGACTAAGATTTGTTAACCACTTTTGTTATCATTTCAATAAATTAGTATTTTTAGAAAACATTTCTTTAACCAAGATATGAACATCGGCCAGCTATTAGCAAATATCAGCCCTGATGAGAAGAGAATAATAAGAAGAATTGAAAAGACCATATATAAAATCAATTCCACTGATGCTGCCATCATCTTTAACAAAACATGTTTGAGAGAGGGTCTCCTACCTTCATATTATTATTATTATTATTATTATTATTATTATTATATTAGTAGTAGTAGTAGTAGTAGTAGTAGTAGTAGTGTAGTAGTAGTAGGAGTAGTATTGAACGCACTTAAAAATGTGGCAGGGGCATAAAGTGAACGAACTCCCTTGTCCGATGGTATGGTGGTTAGTATTATGAATACCACTCATGTGTCGCGGGTTTGCGTCTCCACAAGGCCGATGAAAAATCACTGGCTCTGTATCATAATCAGTTACTGCTGCAATGTGGGGTCTGCGGTAGGAGGCTAAAACCTAAATTCTTTGGAAGCTTGACTTTCAAGTCAATAAGTCAATGGCTCCAGTGTGCTTGTTCCATGTGAATAGGCTTCATCTACTGAAATAATAAATAAACAAATAAATAAACAGTTGGAAGAGGAGAAAGTGCGAGTTCGGTCACTGGCGATTGAAAAGTCTTTGATTCAACTCTGCTAATGAGAAGGTTGTCCCAGGAATCTCCCCTTTCAGAAGCAAGTAAATTCCACAAAGTGAACAAATAAAATGGTTTCTCAGGAAAGTAGGGCACAAGAAGAATTTCTGCAAAAGAGAAAACCAGAACGCCCACTTAACTTCACATGCCAGCTATGCTATACCACATAGTTGTAGTAGTGAACTCTAAAAATAAGGTTAAAGCAATTATTACTTGACACTGCTTCTACTTTCTCAGATGGTTTTTAGTGGGAAATGAATACTGCATTCGAATCCTAGCTCTTAGAAATTTACTTGACTGGTTTGTAGTGCTAACAGTTACAACGTATTTGAAAATTTCTATTATATTTCCACTATCCAAAAGAGTAGTAAAAAGCAATTAGATTATATACTCAGGCGATACCAATGACACAAATACATCATGGAAGAAATCATGTTGGTTTATTGTGCAAGGAAAATACACCCAACTCCTGAAATTCCTTTCAATGTTTCTCTTCATTTAACACTGACAACCCCTACAGAGCGGATTATGCAATCACTTTCTGAATAAGTATTCACTTGGGATCCTGTCGAGCCAAAGGAGGTTTGAAAAATCCGAAGAGTTTACTGTCAACTCCGAAAGTTAAAAAAAATTAGGGGGTATGAAAAAGAGGGGTTAAGGCCCCTTTAGAAACTGCCACGAATTTTGGATTTTGACTAAAACCTTCCAGGGGGCGACGGGAGTCTATGGCAATAATTTTGTAGCCCTAGCTTCCATAATCTGGACGCGCATAACGAACAGACAGACAAACAGGCACACAGAAATTGCCTTTTATATATATAGACTAACCTGTGTATATATATATATATATATATATATATATATATATTATATATATATATATATATATGTGTGTGTGTGTGTGTGTTGTGTGTGTGTGTGCCTACATTTATGAGCATATACCAAGGTAGTTAACATGTGATCACCATACAATACGTACACAACCACGGAGGGGAAATTAAAAACGTTATTGGAGCCAGTACTTTCGCTGTACTGACATCGTCAGACTCACAATGAAAAAAAGAACATATACACCGTATTTATAAAGATCATGGCTTCTTACGAGTCAGATTCAAGAAACGCGGATAATAAGGGTTCGATGAAAACCAGAGCCAATATCAAAATTTCACCCTTACATACAGGTTTGTTTTCACGATATTTCTTTGGGTCGTCACTGATACGGATGACTGTTATGGCCTTAGCTCAGTTAATATGGTGGCCAACCACAGTAACCCAATGGATAGTCACAACATACTTTGTGCATCCTTTTCAGACTGCACTTCCATACTGTTTATGCCTTTAGATGTTTGGCCAAAATTAAACGAATTACATTCTGAACATGGTATACTGTTCATTATACTTGTATCGTTCATAGGCTATTTCGAACAAATTTTTCAGTGTGCAATTATACTTAAAACTACCCTTACATTTGATTTTCTCAACTCTGTTACAAGTAAATATACAGTATACCACGATCAAATTGCAATCTAATTTTTTAGTGCTAAACATCAAGATACATGTATGAGACCAAACAGCATAAAAATGCACTCTTAAAAGGGTAAATAAACATATGTATGTAGTATGTATATCGGTAAGTGTATATATGTATGTATATATAATTTCTTGTAATTAAATTTGGCATGTTTCCCGTAATAAAATAAAATATGCAACCCGAGCGTCTTTGCCACAGTGTATTTATAATTGTTAAATAAGAAAAGACTAAAAAAAGAGGGGTGGGGGTGGGGGGCGGTGGTTGAGGGGGGGGGGGGGATGTCAGGGCCACCTTTTGAAGGAAACGAGAGAGAGAGAGAGAGAGCCCTCGGAGGCGAATCTACATTAGATGGAGAAATAGGGTAGTTGGAACGCCGACAGGTGATTCAATCATGTCTTGGAGAAAGCGGAAGGAGAACATCCTCATATATGGGAATAATCATCCAAGCAGGAATATTGCTGTCATATGTTATCTTTTCAATCTTTAGCCTTTTCATATGATGTATGTATGGTGTATGTATGTGAGAGAGAAAGAGTGCTGTCATAATTCTTTTCAACTACTTCTCACTATTTGAGAGAGAGAGAGAGAGAGAGAGAGAGAGAGAGAGATTGCTGCCATTTTTCTTTCCAACCATTTCATACAATCTGTGTGTGTGTGAGAGAGAGAGAGAGAGAGAGAGAGAGAGAGAGAGAGAGAGAGAGAGAGAGAGAGAGAGTTTCTCTATTATTTCCAGACACCCTTCCTTGAAAACTTCCCTACTATATTTCATTCTCAAAAGAAAACCCCAAGATATATAATTCATAGTACTTCCTCCCATACATTTTAAAGAAAACACTTTAAACTTTGCTTTCTTAAAGAGGGAAGCAGCAATGGTGCCATTTGCACCACGTCCTACTGTCAACCTTGTGTAAATTATACTTTCTAGAAATTATGTGGTGTACTACGTAGTTCATTCAAAAAGGGGTAAAAAGGCAAAAGATCTGGATCATTCCTAGATCGTTTGGATCATTCCTAGATCGTGACGTGCAAATGGTTTTCGGGTGTTGTTATCTAGGACTGATTTTATCTTTATGATATTTACAGTCCTTTGTTTATATCTTTACGGTAATCCCAAACAGGCTTTGACTAAATACGCTGCAAAGGTGGATTCAAACCGGGTCAAATTCCCTTGGGAGTCACTACCTAGGAGAGATCCCAAGAGTTTAGTACACAAATGGAAAGCCAATGGCTCCTTCGCATATCGAAGAAAGGGGAGAAAAGAAGAAAAAGAAGAAATGAGAAACGGTTTTTCTTGGAAGGGCTCCGCATTTTTAGTTTTCTGTAAAAGAAAACTATTGTGCCGGCTTTGTCTGTCCGTCCGTCTATCCGCCCTCAGATCTACAAAACTACTGAGGATAGAGGGCCACAAATTGGTTTTTTGATCATCCACCCTCCAATCATCAAACACACCAAATTGCAAACCTCTAGCCTCTGTACATTTCATTTTAGTTAATGTTAAACTCATGGATCTTGCATCTGGGAGCACTTTCCGGAGCCATGGGACGCCCCCTTACTCTACCGCATCTGGTAAGCAACTGGAGACTGGAGAGCTGCCTGTAGTTGATGGTTTTATACAGCATTATACATTGTACAGAAAACTCGATTACGCCGACGAAACTTCGGCCTGTTTTTTTACTGGTTCATACTTGAAATTGACGAGCAGGTTTTTTTTAGGAGTTAAGCAGAATATTCTATTTAATCCTTGTGACTTTTTATATAAAACGTTGCTACGTTGTTATCATTTTGAAGCTTACTGTTGAGCGATTCAGCTAAAACATTTAAAAAGATGCAGTAAATTATTGAAATAATCGCATCTGTTCAACTGACAATTAAAACGAACAGCGTATTCCAGAATTTGCATATTTCAGGGATAAATTCACGAATATTTAGCAAATAATAAGATAGACTGGAGGTCCTCTGTAATAAAACTCAGAAGCGCTACACCTTAACCAAGTCATGTTTAGTATCAATTTTGATATGATACCTCGGTCGTTGGCTGATGAACATGCACTTTGCAATTTACATTTAAACATTTATCACAGCTTCACGTGCGAAACTTTATCGAAATCGACATTCCTAAGCGTAAATATATATGGTGGTAAATAATATATTATATATATATATATATTAGTATATATATATAACAATATTATATATATATATAATATCATTATTATATATATAATATATATTATATAATAATATATAATATATATATATTAATATATATATATATATATATATAATGTATAAATACATTATGAACTGGGGTGCGATTGTTTCAAGTGAACTTAGCCACCTCTCTGGAAAGCGGGTAAGGGAGTAACTGGGCCGTT
The DNA here is from genome assembly GCF_015104395.2 of Macrobrachium nipponense. Taxonomy (NCBI): domain Eukaryota; kingdom Metazoa; phylum Arthropoda; class Malacostraca; order Decapoda; family Palaemonidae; genus Macrobrachium; species Macrobrachium nipponense. The sequence goes on along the minus strand of NC_087210.1, from coordinate 48,193,786 downwards.
ACTTCTACAAGTTAACGAATTGTTCAGTGATTAGACCTTCCCCATTAAAATGTACTGAATGGCTTTACTAACCAGGCCATGCTTTTCAGATATTAATCAGTAGATTTCACAGCCGTCTTTTCAAAAGCTAATCACAGCATTCCGGACCTTCATTTCCAGAAGTTCACAGAAGCATTAGTAAATAGATGGAAGGTCCTTTTCAAAGTTAGTTAGTACTTTCTTGGTGATACCTTTAAGAAAATCACCACTGTTTTGTATGCAGTCCAAAATTTAGTCGATGCGTTCTCATCAATCACATTTGCTACCTATGTTTTAGAAATCAGTTCGCTTTTCTCCTGAAATTACTCTGTGGCTTAATAACTGACCTTTTGAAAAAATAAATTATACAATATACTACAGTAATTGGACCGTTTATTACAAAAAAGTAGCCATTGCTTTCTGGGCTGCCAGTTAGCTGACTCGTCTGTATACTATATTGCTCATCAAAGCTCCTGTGACATCTTTTAAAAAGTAACTTATAATTTTTTTGTAAGCGGGCTGTCATGTCCAGAGTCAATGGATGGCCGTTTCAATAATTATCCTATGCTTTAATAACTTAGACACATCTTTTGAAAGTTAATCTACCTGTTAGAGTTGCTGTCTAGGACTCAGATTTCCAATGCATCCCAAGGCATAATTTCATAATATTGCTTGTGATCAACAAAGTCTGTGAAATAACCTCTAAAGTAGGATGGGCTTAATGGCCATCAGGTGATGAGAGGTAATAAAAATATGTGATATGAAGGACTGGACTGGAAAAACTACCAGGTTATCACAAACGAAAATATACTTAACATGGGGATATTGACATTTATTTTCCAGTAACAATGATCTAAATATGAAGACTTTCGGCTCTCCACTATTTTCACGACAAAATAGAGCACACTAATAACCCTTGATAGATAGAATAATAAATTATCTATAACTAAGAATAAGCAAATACCTATCATAGAAAAGACGCCAATAAGCACGTTTTTGCCGTGCAACCTAAGAAAAAGGATTACAAATTTTTTACTGCAAAGTGTTTTTATCCACAGTTTGGCGCGGGTACGGTACTTCAGACATATAAACAAATAAACGAGAGCGTGGCTGCAGATATCTAGTTCATATGGATAATTCTATTTCAAATACCAATACCAGATGAATATATTTTCTTGTTAATAAACATAGCGACTCGGTATCTTTAATCTAATTGGGAAAAATTACTTTAACACGTTAAAAAGACTCCACTTACCCATTATTTGATCCATTAATCACGAAAATTTCATCTAGCTCTCCGGGAAATGTATTAAGGTCTAAAATGGAAGCCGTAGAAGTTAATGAGATAAAGTATGAATGAATTCCAAACTCTGCTCCTCAAAATGACCTTTCAGTGACGTTGGGAGAATTCGCCGTGCCAATTGCAGCTCAAGGAAGTACCAGTAAGAAACAAAAGATAGCGCTTAATAATTTAGCATTAGAGTTCAATATTTCAGATTTGTGATAAAAAATGATGACGTCATGAGTCGTAATAAAAGCTACTCTATAGTTCTTAACGTTAAGTTCGATAAAAGCAGTACAACGTAAGGACACTACTCTCCCTCAAAGGCAAAATATCAAACTATGTGACGAGGGTCAGTCAAAATGAAAATAGATGTTTAACCACTGTGATCCTGTCACAGAAAGAGGTTGCATTCTGTTCCTACAAATACTCCAATGAGAGGACAATGTCTTAATTGATATCAAAACAATGACCCCATAAGGACCTTTGAGTTTTGAAGGCAAGTAGAGGTCAGACCTTCCAGGTCGTATGATTGTGATGTGTGAAATTTAGGTCGTCAAGCCAAGCTCGAGGTCACATTCGGCCGCTAATAATAATAATAATAATAATAATAATAATAATAATAATAATAATAATAATAATAATAATAATAATAATGGCTTTGGACGAAGAGAGCAACACTTTTCAGTTCGTAAGAGTAAGAGGCTTGAGACAATTATTCAAAGTTGGCAGCTCCAACCAATTCCATCTGCGCAGTGTGGATAAGGGCACTGTCCTGGAGCAACAGCCAATCTACGTGCAGCATTCCTATGCATTTCTTCTAGAAAAGTTTTGAAATGTAATGTCCTAAAACAGAACGTGTTGACGAACCCAACTAGCATACATTTGTACTAAGGTGGAGAAACGCTGCTTTGAATTCGTGATTCAAGTTCAAAGTGATGCACTCGCAGCTTATCCTTGTAAGATTGTTTGGTTCTCCCTGGAAAGTGATAAAAAGTATCCTGGAATTTCCCAAACAGATCAGCTCTTGTTGAGGCATCAACCTTTGTGGTATCCATCGTCTACAGGGCTTGTTCATCCCAAGACATTCAGCTACACTAGCGGGCATGGTTCCAGACTGAAGCACGTGGTCATCCAGCGACCAATATCATACAATGCATGGCACCCTTTCGTTCGTCGGCGGTTCATGTTGTGGGGCCAACAGCAGGTCATTTCCTGTGCTGCCTCTGTCCCACTTGAATCCAGCAACCCAGTTCTCAAGCCTGGAGTAACTAAGCCGCAGATGAAGCTTCCCTCCTTTTACTGGAATCACTTCTTGTAAAACAACTTGTTCCATCTCTGAACAGTCAGACTTATGGTCGTCTGTTTACCTTATGCAAAAGTTTTTCAGTTTGAATGTACTTGACTCGGTCACTCACAGTTGGTTATTTTAAGACTTGTTAGGCTGGGTTGTTACATCATTTGCTTATCTTTAGCTTGAATAGTTTACCCAATTTAAGTTTTTTTTACCACTTTCCTTCTTTTGTAAGTTTCCATTTTAATTTTTTTATTTCTTTCTAGACTTAATGATGCAGCTATGTTTTGAAACGTTGGCATATAATCACTTATGATATCATGTATACTATCTGCTCTTCATATTACATATTTGACTTACTAGAACTTTCCGAATAAATACACACACTCATATGTATTATTATATATATATATATATATATATATATATATATATATATATATATATATATATTTATAGTATGAAATATATATATGGAAATATATATATATATATATATATATTATGTATGTATGTATGATTGTATTGTGTATATGTGTATGTATGTATGTATGATGTATGTATGTATGATGTATGTATGTATGTATGTATGTATGTATATATATATATATATATATATATATATATATATATATATATATATATATATATATATATCAGGTTAAGAAAACATCTTACATAAGTATGTAAACAATCGAGTATGTGATTTTATATATAAGTGATATTAACACAAATATGCATGCGTTGATTTTGGAATGCAAATCAATGGGAATGACTCAAGCAGCGGATACATTTCGAAGAGTATTGTTCCTAGGACAAGATGTCTTTTACCAACGCGACTACAGTACCAACACAACAGTTCCAGTAAGAAACTAAATCTTATATCTATGAAGCGAAGGATAACGAAAAAAGCTGCTCATCTTAATGACAACGAGCTTAAAAAGTTATGGGTGCCCCATTTCCAGGAGAACATGACACCGCTCCAGACCACACACTCGCTGGAACACGATCCAGCCTTGGCCTGGCATATGGAAAGCCTGAAAAAAGACTTGAGCATACTAGGTATCCTACGAAGGATTTCTCTTTTAAAGGGACGATTTCTTCATAATCTGAGAATCCCAGAGGGCTCAAGGAATACACGAGATTTTTCGCGGATCGGGTTTCCGTTATTATACTCAACTCGAGCACTTGAGAAATGATCTCTCCAGCTCGTGAAATTTCATCCCGCGTGATTCATGAGGCTTCGTTCTACGCTAAAAGGTCAAAGATAAAAGATGGAGAGATTTATTCCTTGATTAAGGGAACAGTGACAAGAAAACTATAACAACAACAACAACAACAACAACAACAACAACAACAAACAACAACAACAATAATAATAATAATAATAATAATAATAATAATAATAATAATAATAATAATAATGGAGACTGGCATGGTTAAACAAGATTTGATCCAGTTAGGCAACAGTAAAATTCTGAAAGCTGCTGAAGTAATCTTATCAAGCTATTTTAAAGAAAGATCAGGTTATCACACAGCAAAGCTTTGGCTACTTATGTTGACTATGTTAGTATCATCAAAGAATACCTTGTAACAGAGAATTGGAGGACTGTGATAGACCAAAACAATGAATAATAATAATAATAATAATAATAATAATAATAATAATAATAATAATAATAATAATAATAATAATAATAATAATAATAATAATAATAATAATAATGTGATGAATTTAAAAGCATCCCGGTCCCAAAACATCATTTCATCCATAATTTCGACTCTACTTCTACTCCAGTCAAGCTAAGGAAACAAAATGTTGCAAAGCTTACTTACAGAAACATGAGGTTTAGATAACATTCCACACATTAATTTTCACGAAGTGTCTCGAAGAAATTTCAAGCAGGCAAACAAACGCGGAAGGAACAACATCCAATAAAAAAAAAAAGGAGACAAAGTATGTTCTAATGAAAAGAAGCGTTGATATCTGTACTTTACACAAAGAGACTCTGATGCCCTTTATCGTCGTGATATTATGCTTTAATATGGAATTATAAAATCCTTCTGATCAAGAGTAATTCTCCATTTCTGTAAATAAGGACGCCTTGCCAGCTGCTGTCCTGTCACGGAAATGGCAGTTCAATTCGTAACGTGAGATTTTTTTCTATACTGGATCCCACGTACCCCAAAGTATACTTGGGCCAAGTAAATTGTTAAAGAGTTGACGAACGTAGTAAAAGTGGTAAGTGTTCTTTGGAGTAGCTATAAAGCAGCTGGTCATATTTTCATTTGAAGAAGTTAAAAAAGAAATCTTTTTCTAAAAGCCCATTGCGTATGTTAGAACGTACGTCAATTTTTCATCAATTAATTTTTATTCCGAGTCAGAATTGTAAACGATATTTTGACTGAATCAGTAATTATTTCAAGAGGTCATTTTTTTAATGACCACATAAAATGAGACTATATGGTAAAGGCTTCATCCAGAAAGCTCACCACTGTGTTCACTTTATATTGCACATAATATGCTCTCAAGAAACAAGTGCCAAATCCTGTGAGAGCTGGTTTTGAATAGATGAACATATCAAGTCTTATTCTTTCTTAGGAAGATGGAAGAGATGGCAACTTATTTTCTTTTTAATTCAAATTTTAATAATAGAAAATTTCTGCATTTTTTCTCTTCAAAAAATCATGGAAGTGAAGTCCATATATATCAATATAATTTTACATATTAACAATATGAACTCAGATGGTCTGTTTGCTATCCATTCTTGCTCGCAATGAGACAAAGATGTTTGCGAAAGTTCCATCATATAAGCCTACCTACAGAATGTCCATCAGTTTAGTTTGTCTTCTTAGATTATATGTAAAGAAAAGGTACAATGTCTTCAATTAATAGTTTAATTAATTTTGTTTTGTTTTTCCCCACTTCAGTTGCTGTTGCAATTATCATACCCTTTCTCTGCTGTGATATTAACACTTTCTGTTGTCGCAGTATAAATGGACAACTTATCAAAACTAACCAAAGTAAAGGAAGGGGTCAATTGCAGATCTTTTTTGGCGAAACAAAATCCCGAGTAATTTTGAACGAATATTCACGTAAAAGGATGTTCAATACACGATATGATAGATTTTGTTAATCTATAGTCAGTTGTCCTTAGGGTTGATAAATGAGGACTTGGCCTCTGGATATTTGGGAGACCGTTTAGAATTCCTGGATAAAAGCCTCCGACGTATAGGGACCTATTTGTTTTTTCTTCTCGCTAAATTTTCATCCAAGCCTCATCGTGCGGGCAATGTTCAAAGGCCGAAGTATCATTTCATATAAAGATTCTTGCACCAAAATAGTGTTCCGAATTCAAAACTACACTGCCATTTCCCTTAGTTGATGTAGTAGTTTTATTTTTCAAAAGATCTCAAAAGGTTTTAGGTTTCCAAGTCTTTTCTGAAAATATAGCCATGATTTTATTTGCCACTTTTAAGAGTCTGGTTTTTTCCTGTTTTAAATCGCTTTAACGCCTGTTAAAATCACTATTTATAATGATAACTTTTACTCTTTCTGCGAGGTTTGTATCGTTCTCATTGCACATTTGAAGAATGACTCAAGGAAGAATCTGAAACGTAGCCAAGATAAAAAAAAATGATGAGTTCTTTACGTTGTTCAATGTATTACCATAATAATGAAAACAAAATAATAAGAAGTTACACAACTTAATGGAAGAAATAATTAAAAGCTGTCAAGGGTAAGGCTTCGAGTAAACGAAAGCTACCATGCTATGTATGGGGGACATAACCTTTATCATTTCTTAAGGCGGACAGATTTTATCTGCAATGGAGAACCATACATACATACATACATACATACATACATACACAATATACACACATACACAAACATACACACACGCACACACACACACACACACACACACATATATATATATATTATTATATATATATATATATATATATATATATATATAATATATATATTATATATATATATATATATATATATATATACATAATCTATACATACTACACCATTTCCAGGAGAGAGAGAGAGAGACGAGAGAGAGAGAGAGAGAGAGAGAAGAGAGAGAGAGGGTGGGGCACTGAGAAAATTCTTTGGAGTAGGAAGTGCAGGTTCAGTGAAATTTTGATCCACGACAATGCAAATAGGAACTTGATAGGGGGTAATTATGTTCTGAATATAAATATATTAACGCATACAAGATTAAGTAAACGTCTGTGTAATATATATATATAATATCGATATATACTATATATACATATATATATTACACAGACGTTTACTTATTCTTATATGCATATGCATTAAAGAAAAAAACGATTGCAGCTTTCATATATTTATATTCAGAACGTAATTACCCCCTATTAAGTTCCTATTTCACTGAACCTGCACTTCCTACTCCAAAGAATTTTCAGTGGCCCCCCCCCCCCCCCCCCCCCTCTCTCTCTCTCTCTCTCTCTCTCTCTCTCTCTCTCTCTCGTCTCTCTCTTCATCTCTCTCTCTCTCCAACCGTAAAGAGAACCGTTCTACAGCAATGTACTGACCTGGAAGCGTTCTTCCTACTGACCGCGATTCTATCCCAATAACAGCAAAAACAATAACAAAAAACGAAGGAATTGAAAAGGACAATTAACCAACATTTCTGACGAAAAACGTAGGCTTAAAGGATTTCTCTTTTTCTCCCCTCATCCATTTTCGAGTTCGGTGGCCTAGAGAAGAGCGCTGGGCAGAGAGCGCATTTCATAGACTCGTTCCGGATTAATTCTGAATCACACTTTCGGAAATAATCCCTAACGGTAAAATTGAGCTGCGTCATTCCGGACATAAAATAACAAAAGTGGGATTTTATGGAAGACCTCTCTCAACCGACAAAATCAACACCTAACATGACTAGAACTTATGGGAGAACTATAGTCAGCAACGCCTTTCTTTTAATAGAATTCCAATATACTGTACGTTTCAAAGTGTTGTTACTGACATTTTCCACCAAAATGACTTGAAAAGTTCACACGAGCAAATAATGAATTTGACAAGATATCTAGATATGAAAGAAGCAGGAGCAACGAACCAGCGATTTCCATTTTTTTTTTTTTTTTTTTACTGTTCCGGAAAGGCGTCAAAGTTACGAACTCAAAATCTCGAAGAGCGAAGGAATGAAGCGGAAACATTTCAGTTAGAATTATGAAATCGCAAAATAACTTAATACTCATCAACCCCATAAATAAAAAGCTTAACATGAAAAAACATCATCGAATGGCTTCCAAATATAAATCGCTAGCGAATGACAAACAAATTGTTTTAGGGAAGAATCTTGAGGAGAGCATAAAAATATTTCAGTTTTCTTAAAACCAATAAATGAAAAAAACAAAGATATAAAACCACCATCCAAAGTTTCCGAAAAATACAGTCAAAGTTATGAAACCATTCTAATTAAGCAGCTGAACTATAAAGTAAATATCAAGAGAGATTTCTAAATTGAATATTGCTCAAAGTTCCAAATGGGAAAATTAGGAAAACTAAATTTTTAAATTTCATCTGGCATTCCTGCACACAAAAACCAATTTTACGAGAAGAACTAATCTTGAACAGTTAAGGAAGGCTCAAAGTAATATTCGATGTTAATAAGAGTTTTTAATAAAAGTCAGAACCATCAGTGTTCTAAAACTTAATAACACAAAGAAGTTATGACATGAAAGAATGAGCCGTGTTTACCAAATTTTTAAAAATGATAACGCTATCACTAAAATCTTTCCATACTTGGAGTACACTTTACGAAAAGAACCTCTAATTAAAAACCGAGGTAATACTTAAAACTTGATCAGTTATGTAACCGTTATTTATAAAACTTGCAACAAGAAAAGTTAGAAAGCAAACAACGTTCGTACAACGTTCCCAAAACTAAAGTAATTATTAGGAACGGAAAAGTCGAGAACTCACAAAATCTTCATTGAACGTTTCCCAAAACTGGAGTAAATAAAACCAAAACAAGAAAACTGGGCCCGAACCGAACGCTGCCAGATCGGATCTGAGAAAGACGCATTATGGAAAGTTTAACTGTCCCGCTGCGACGGTGAAAGCCGAATTAACTCCGGAGATTAAGTCCGGATAAACTTGCGATAAAAAAGGGGTTATATTTTTTCTCTTCAAATGTTTCTTCCTCAAGTCGCCGAGAAAGTTTAGGGAAGGAAAAAAGTGAAGCCATTGACAAGGGAATTCTCTTGTCGGGTGGAAACAGGTTATGCATCAGAGCTTGGACGATGTCGTGAATGCTGTGTTTCTCTGACAAAGTGTTAAGAATAATGAAGGATTCAAGAATGAGATCTGAGGTTCAATCTACCTCAGAATGAGCTCAGGATGAAGATACTGCGAGATCTGTGTAACCCTGATTTCCAGCCCAGGTTAAGGTCGTTCGAATCTTGGCATCGCGTTAATTCCGAACAAAAACATGACGCTTCTAGGATCAGTATGGCGTTAATTTTTAGTTTTCTGTAAAAGAAAACTATTGAGAT
>NC_087210.1:48167152-48179652 GCF_015104395.2 Macrobrachium nipponense | reverse complement strand
TTTCAATTTAGAAAGAAAGATTCGTAACACATATTGATCGCTAAAACGATGTCATTCATATCGATTTTCTGTTAAAGCGCCGAACATTTTTTTCTTACTCTCTCCTTTTAACGATTCAAATTGTATAAAAATAAAAAAAAAATAAAAAAAAAATTAAAGTAAAAAAGAGTAGATGTATCCTGCTTAAAATCTATGTTATATATAAATATAATATATATATATATATATATATATATATTTATATATATCTACATATATAAATGCATATACATATATATAAATATATATATCTTATATATATATATATAACTCCATAATATATAATATATCTTATATATATATATACATTCTCTATATATTATTATATCATATATATATATATATATATATAATATATGTATATACATTTATATATATATATATATATATATATATATATATATATATATATATATATATATATGTATATACATTTATATATAGAATATATATATATATATATATATATATATGAATATATATATGTCATCCCTTATAATTATTATATGATATATTTTTTTTTATATCTATATATATATATATATATATATATATATATATATATATATATAAAAACATTGGTTATTACGACAGAACTATTACGGTCTTAACGGTTGCAGGCAGGTCAGCTTCTGATGGCCAGAGGGCGCTTGGGTGCAATCTAGACAAAACTGCATAAACGAACTAAACCAATATGTTAGAACATATTCCTTGGCTTGGAAAATATAATAAGACTGTAAATCAATAACATACTATAACGGTTGCGATTACTTCATAGCTGTTTTCCCCTAAATTATGTAACTTGATAAAATAAATAACTTTTCTTTCTTCATATCTATAAGCTCAACATTGTACGTATGTATGCTGGATGGACACGCTAGAAATGGAAACGATATAATAATGAGATAATTTTATATGTCCTATTTCTGGAATCAGGATGACTGCGGACAGGACTGGAAATATGAACAAAAATTCTTCCGACTGTAAAGCAGCTGTCATTTTCAGGAATGAGTGCAAGTAAAAGAATTTAATGGTCGTTTGAACACACGCTTAACACAACCACCGGCACACGCATATATATATATATATATATATATATATATATATATATATATACACACACGCATTATATATGTGTATGTATATACATACATACCTACATACAAGCTAAAAAAACATTTAGTGGAGATAAAATGAGCAAGAGCAAAATAACGGAGTTAAACAAGAAATCCAGAAGTTCCTCTTTTCAGAAATCTTTCACGAAATTAGATGCTTCATAAACCAACAAAGAAAAACAAACTCCTTCAACAGGCACTGCGACACTGAACTTTTATCCTGTGAAATCTCTAGTTCTTCTTGGATGCAAAGGCCACTCTAAAGTAAAGACCCCCATACGCTGAACGATTGTCTGAACGACTGTCTGTATTGTTCGCAAAAACACTGTGTATGGGCTTGTTTGAATGCAAAAGTGGGCGGAGCTTCGTGTCTGAACGATCTCAACGGGAATCTGTCACGACCAGATTGCTGGCTTGCGATTTGCGTCTGTCATACACAGGTGGTTCAACGTATGTGTTTGTCTGTCGATATAACGCTATCGCATAACTGCGTGCGTCTCTTCTAGAGATGATGCCATGTCTTCTCGAGACAAATCTTTGTTCAGACTGAAATCGGCGCGGAGATCGTTCATACTGTATGAATAGTGTGTGCGTGTGTGGGTCGATAACAATCGTTCAGACAATCGTTCAGTGTATGGGGGCCTTAACACTGCCTCCACCATCATGCCGGGACTGTAAGGCATAACTCTACTCTTCATACGAGACTGGAATCATACTATAACTGCATTCAACATCTACAAATCGCTGTTATACATTTTTTTTCGTACTCAACGATCCCATTTACATACCAAGCACTGGGACTTATGAGGTTTTTCAGCAATAAAACGGGAATAAAGAGCAGATAGATTTTAAAGGGGTAAACAGGAGGAAAACCTCGCAGTTGCACTTGACATAATTATCGGAAGAGGGAGGATAGCAACATGGAAGAAAGCTAATAAGACAGGAGGTACAGTAAAAGGAATGAGAGGGGTTGCAGCTCGGGCCGAAGGGCCTCTGCAAAGATCCTTTAGTAATACCCATAGTTGCAGCCCGTGAGGCGCACTGATGGCATTACCTCCCTACGGGTAATTTCTTCTATGTATGTGTTTAGGAATAAACAATTTCCATTCTTCCACGATCTTTACTGGCATTCATATGCACTAAGACTACAGTACGTCAAGTTTTCAAGGTTTCATCCATCCCCTAACCTTACCATTACTTACTTTCTCTTTCAACTTTCTAGTCTAGTCTTGCTTGCAGAGTCTCAAAACTACTTAGTTTGTCGAAAATGATGACCAAGTTATTTACCAACTCAGAATCAGATTTCATCCATAAACACCATTAAAACTAAACAACTATTCCATGGAACTCAGGCGCACACACGCACACACAAACGCACACAAACATAGACATACAATCATACGCGTGCACGCACACAAAAATTTATACATACATACACACACACACACACACACACATATATATATATATATAATATATATATATATATATATATGTGTGTGTGTGTGTGTGTGTGTGTGTGTATGTTTATATGAAGTTGTTTAATTTTTGGGATGTTTATAAATAAAGCCTAATTCTAAGACGTCACTACTTTTATTTATAGCAAATAACATGCTCATCACATTCAAGAAATTTAATGTATATATTCGTTTATACATCTATAGCATTATATATATATATATATATATATATATAATATATATATATATATATATATACATTTATGTGATGAAGATGTTTATTTTTTGGGATGTTTATTGGATGAAGCCTATTCTAATATGTCACTACTTTTGTTATATAGCAAATAACATGCTCATCACATTCAAGAAATTTAATATATATATATATATATATATATATATATATATATATATATATATATATATATATATATGCATATATATATGCATATACACACACCCGCACACACAGTATATATATATATATAAATAAATAAATATATATATATAATATATATATATATATATATATATATATATATATATATATATATGTTTAAACCGTATATATACATTACATTTCTTGAATATGATGAGCATGTTATTTGCTATAAATAAAAGTAGTGACGTCTTAAAATTAGGCTTATATCAATAAACATACAAAAAAACTAAATAACTTCATATAAACATATATATATATATATATATATATATATATATACTTATATATTCACATATATATATTATACATATATACATATATACACACACATATACATAATATAGATATATATATATAATATATATATATATATAATATGATGTTTATGTGTTAATATAAGCAAAAGGAAAACGATTTTCTACACTAGCGACTATTTCGTCTAATTTTTCGTATAATTATGGATAAAATCCCATTCCGAAGTGGCATAAAATTTACTCGTAAAGGTAGAATTATTATGTTCGGCATAATTCCCAACGTATATGAAAGTGCATGCGCGTGGAAAAAAAAAAAAACCTATCATTAGGCAGGTGAAACGGAGACACCACCCGCCCAATCCCATTTGTGCGAAGGCGTATTTTCCACCATAATTATAACAAAAACGACCACGCAATGAACGTCATGAAATTGCTGGAAATCCTCTTGCCCTATGTCAGAGGCTAAGCTCTTGACGTACGGTTGCTGTCTTATTCGATAAGAAAATGATGTTTCACGGAAACAATTTTACATATCAGCTTGGTTGCTGCCACTACCGCCCCCCACCCTCATCCGCCCCCCCCAACAACAACCACCATCACATGTCAAGCTGTCTTTAGAGTCCGTTTGTCACCGGCAAATGAAGGCCTGGTATGTGATCACTGCGCTGTAATGCTGATCTTATTGCATAACGACTTGTCCCCAATTGAATATTAGTGGCCTCGCTTGCTTTTCATAAATTAGGCCTTACAGCAATTTATTCTGAAATGACCAGGAATCATCCTGATACCATTGATGGATGAGATACTTTATCTGGGTCCGGTGCAGTTCAACATACCTAGGTATGTAAGGATATATTATATATATATATATATATATATTATATATATATATATATATATATATACACACACACACACACACACACACATAATGTATGTATTTCCACGCATATTTTGAGATGATAGCGACGAAAAGTGAAGACAAAGTTTGCAGCAAGTATTCTGGGATGAAGTTTCTAGTCCCAATCTTTTTTCTTGACTCTTAGCTGCCACGAGTATCCATTCCCAGCTGGGTCCATTGATGGTGACAGACCAGGTGCAAACCATGGACCTTACAAATGCGAGAATATTGATCGCATATTACTTATGTATATGCATTTATATACATATATATATACACACACCTATATATATTACATATGTACGTATATACACATGTATGTCCGTATATATATTGTATATTATATATATAATTAATATATATATATATATATATATATATATATATTATATATACATACATGCCTTTACGTTGCAATTATTTCTGCATAAAATTACTATCTATGCAACAATCAATGAAAGCGCAAACAAGAAAAAAATGTATAAAATCTGAGAACTCCTGGCAGATCCAAGTAGTATCGAGTATCGAGACTCCGGAGCCCATTATCAGTTATGACAATCTCCGAAATAAAGACTGTTCTGAGACAAGTTCGGTTCTGAATCAGAGCAGAGTTACATAAAATTATCTCGACGAAATTAGCATTGGGAGGAATCTTCATTTATTTACGAAATATACTTATAAGATCTGGATCATTAGGGAGCGTTTGATTAGGTCCGTCAATTAACTCCTAAGACTCATTATAATATTTTGGGTGGTCGTCTACAGTATTTCGAATGTCTGTGGGTGTCTGATATAGCTTTATGAAACTGTCAGACAATTTTGTCCTATCCGCCGTCTTGAATTATTCTGTTTACTAGACAGAAAAATTCTTCTAGCAAAATGTTTAAATTGCTGGCTAGCACGAGGAATATGCAGATGTTCACACATGATGGTGCCATGAGATATCTGATATATAATGATACACTTGAGGCTTACATTTAACCTTCACTGGAGCTGATTTATTTACCGATTTACTCGGAAAGAAGTTTGATCGGTAGATTCTTACACACACACACACACACACACACACACACAAGTATATTCCCCCTCGGTTAAACATATATGAAAATATATTAATTCCGAGGTAGAGCGAATTAGATATTAAAGGACATTTGTAGTTCGATATATATATATATGTGTGTGTGTGTGTGTGTGTGTGTGTGCCTGTGCTTATGTGTTTGTGTATGTGTGCATGTGCATAAATGCACATACATACATGTATATATATATATATATTTTTATTTGTGTGTGTTTTTATACACATATCAAACGTGTATATATCTTCTTTCCCACCGTTATCCCTACATTAAGGGGTTGGTTGCCTGATGCGCCTTATTCCCTACAACATCAGGCTTGGTTTATAGTTTGGCAAAGGGGTTTTTACGAGCCCTTGCTGTCATCAACCCCAGTTATTGGCGGTGGGCCTCGCCTTTGAGTAAAAAGTCCCCCTGCATGGCAGCAGTTTCCACAGTTATTGGCAGTAGGCCTAGCCTTTGACTAATAAGTAAAACTGCAAGGCAGCAGTTTCCGCAGTTATTGGCAGTAGGTCTAGCCTTTTACTAAAAAGTAAAACTGCAAGGCAGCAGTTTCCCCAGTTATTGGGGAGCTTAATCTAGGACACTTGCCATCCTTCCTTTTTGCCTGTCCCTTGTATTCCCTCCACGGGCTCGTCCTCAAGCCAGTACCTTTTGTAAGTGCAAGCCCCTCATTTTCCTCCATCCATTGTCCATCCCCTATCTGACGAGGACACTATCATCCTGAGGAAGGTAATGTACAGGAATAAGGTTTCTTTTAGTTAGTCACGATCCTGTTATTCCTCTGTCTGATTTTATTTTGTTTCATTGTGCGAGATCCTTTAGTGAATTTGTGCTGAATTATTAAGTGTTAACGTAATCTACTTACTTATTGTAAACTCAGTTGCTTGGCACCATATGCACGCTGATTAACAGCTCTCCTAGGGCTGGCCCGAAGGATTAGATATTTTCACGAGGCTAGGAACCAATTGGTCACCTAGCAATGGGACCTACAGCTTATTGAGGGATCCAAACCACATTATATCGAGAAATGGATTTCTAATCACGAGAAATAAATTCCACCGACTCCATGTTGGCAAAGCGACTACCGGGTCGGTAAGCGAGCACGCAATCCACTCGTCATAAGAGGAACTTCTACTTGCTGTAAGTTACGTAATTCACTGCGAAGTCAAAAGTTACAATCTTTGCTCAGTTCGTGGTAGCAGATGTGACTTGGACCATCGGCGGACGGTCTCTTGTATGTCACTTTCTCATAAGTTATTTATTTCAACAAAGATCCCTGATCCCATTTACCTGCCAAGAACAACCACATTCGCTGAACAGCAGCACCGATATGCAGTAAACGTATCTCGCTGTCGAACTTCTCAGTTCCAGAAGTCCTTTATTCCTCCCACCGTTGGACTGTGGAACAGACTCCCAGAGGATGTCCCTCAGTCGGAATTTCAGAAGTTCAAGTGGAAATACAATTACTACCCTAGTACTATCCTTGCATCTTAATACATATTTATCTATTGATCTAATTATTGATTTATTTTTTCTTTTTTAAAAAGTTATAACTCTTCGCTCTGTATTTTCCTTTACTTCTTCTTACTTCTTGCTAATGAACACCATATTCTTTGGAAACTTGTATTTCAAGTCATAGTCCAAGTGAACTTGTTCCATATGAATAGGTTTCATCTACTGAATAATAATAATAATAATAATAATAATAATAATAATAATAATAATAATAATAATCTTGTTTGGGTGTGTGTATATATATATACATCATACATATATATATATATATATATATATATATATATATATATATATATAATAATATTTATATATATTTATTATAATATTAGTATATATATATATATGTATATATATTATTATATATATATATATATATGTGTGTGTGTGTGTGTGTGTGTGTGTGTGTAAATATATATCAATCTACGTTTTTACTTAGAAACTTACTGGGATTCTGGGTTACAACGAATGATCACAGGGAGTTCTTTAATCTTACCTATGAAACAACCATGTTTTGGCTAAATCTGACTGGTAGGACTGATTAAGGCAGATCTGTAAAAGAATCAGTCAAAAGGAAAAATACTGGCCTCTGGCCTAGGCCCTTCTTCATGTAAGGAAAAGATGACGTA
Source organism: Macrobrachium nipponense (assembly GCF_015104395.2). Lineage (NCBI taxonomy): Eukaryota > Metazoa > Arthropoda > Malacostraca > Decapoda > Palaemonidae > Macrobrachium > Macrobrachium nipponense. Next base: position 48,172,221 of record NC_087210.1, on the reverse strand, counting down.
AACACAAAGGGTTCTCGTAATTATACTCTGTTTCTTTTCATCTGTCCATCCGCCTGCAGTGTTTGCGCATGGTAACACTGCGTCCCGGGCTGTAAATAATATCTTATTTCGAATATTAACGGTGTAATTTGCATACAGTAAATTATTAAAACACTTTTCAGTTGCAAATGTACACCCAGATATCCTTTTATTTACGTAAAACTTACACACAGCGTAACTATTTAAAGCCCGGGACGCAGTGTTACCATCCGAAAACACCACAGGCGGATGGACAGATGAAAAAAAACTGAGTATAGTTATATTTACATAACACACACAGATCAGAAGAATGGGAAAGTACGGGGCAGTTAATTAAAATAAAAAGGCATGGCTAAATGAATGGACCATGCACAAAATAAATATTCTACACCAGTGATGTCATCACACAAGGAACATCAGAGGGGTAGAGTAGAGGGTGGCATAAGGCTACTGCACACGAGATAAAGCCGAAGACTTGGTTCCATAGCCAATGCCGATCTGCAACGAAATGCCAGACGATTACTTGTACGAAACAGTAACGTATAATAAAGATCTGGTTAAACTAAGATATAACTAATTCTACAGCAAGCAGATTTTGTTGAGTTGCAGATATTCCCCAAAACTCCTGAAAATTAATATATATAACTTAGACTATAAAGAGTACACTAAAACAAAGCCGAGATACTCTCTCCTTCAATGGAAAGTGGTTACTGCTCTTTTTAGCTATTCGGTAATAAAGGGATCATCATGAAGATAACAAATAAAACTATTAGTTATATGTCGGTAGTAACCCTTTAATGCATCAAAGTTTAGAATATCATTAGCCTCGCTATACCCCTCCCCCTTCTTTCTCCTTCCTTACTCCTCCACCCCTTATTCTTCTTCTTCTTCTTCTTCTTCTTCTTCTCCCTGTCAGGAGAATGACTCAACAAATATTTTAAGCAAATATATAAACCTTAAGAAAGAAGAATGCATACAGCTGCCACCAAACGCGCGCGCGCAGAGAGAGAGAGAGAGAGAGAGAGAGAGAGAGAGAGAGAGAGAGAGAGAGAGTATTACAGATTCGTTACAGTATCACCCACTCCCATTCTTTATATCTTTTTTTTCCTTTCTTTAACTCCATAAGACGATATTGTCCGTCATTCTGACTCAGTCTCGTTCCCTACTAACACTACTACTACCATGGCTGATGAATGTTAATCCAAGCTACGACGGCTCCTATTGCTACCGCAAAAGGAACTCTAAATATTAAACGTGAATGTAAGAGAGAATAAATACAAAATTAGTCCTAGTTGCTTGATGGGCGTAAGACTGTATTTTATAAAAATGTAATGCGCGCGTGTTTGCGAGCTCGCGAATGAGAGGGGAAGGGAAGCAATTATTCTAAAATGAGCTTTATGTCTGATAAATATTGAAATGTCTGATGAATCTAACGAATAGCTGTGATGTGAAGATTATATGCACGATTTTTCGTTTATGATATACGGGTGTACATTTTGACGACCAATAATTAGCTCTCCATCCAGCCCCACTTCCACCCCCCCCCCCCCCCCCCCCGCCCCCGCTCTCTCTCTCTCTCTCTCTCTCTCTCTCTCTCTCTCTCTCTCTCTCTCTTGTTTATCGTAAGCTGCCTGACTCATATCAGTGAATTAATCATCTAGGTACCTAAATCACAGCTTTGATCAAACAGTTTCTTTCTCGCCCGATGTAGTGGTCGAAAATATTTTTCTCAGTTGTGAGCCGAGAGAGAGAGAGAGAGAGAGAGAGAGAGAGAGAGAGAGAGAAACAAAATGGATGAAAAAACGAACAGTACTACTCATCGTCTGATATACTACAAGACGAAAGGACAGATTTCAAGAGAGAGAATGGGATTAGGGAAGCAGTTACAACTTTTCCGAGCACGAAGAGTCCCTTCATTACCATAGAATAAAGTACACCCACTACCACACGTCTCTGGACTCGAGTATCCCCTCATTCATGCATCCATCCGCGGTAGTATCCAACACCCTTACAAGTGTATGCACAAGTATCCGGGAATGTGCATCTATGCAACCAAGTTTTCCCCTGCCACATAATATCCAAGAACACATTGTTGTCCCCTACACTTCCAGGAATTGCAGTATCGCCCCTACCCCCACCCCCTCCCCCCTCCCCCTCCCCGGTCCCCGATACATCCGTGCACTCCAATAATCCCTCTCCTCTCCACCAACCCCATACAATAGCGCGTGACCCATATTCGTGTGGCTGATACCTTGTTCAAGTGCAGTTACATGGAGACCCCACCTGCACCGTGGATAATGCATCTACTCCAGCCTCCTAAATCCTCTTTCCTGACTGAAGATGACCACAATTTTACCATCATTTTTTGATGCGACGTTTCGCGTTACAGCCCCGGCAAAACCCCATTGCGATGAATTGCACCATGGGAAAGATAAAAAGGGTACTCTCTCTCTCTCTCTCTCTCTCTCTCTCTCTCTCTCTCTCTCTCTCTCATTCAAAGACTGATAACAAATATTACGTTGTACTGTCCGTCTCTTTGTTGCCGCCGAAGAACTTTTGCTAAAGTCGAAATTCTGGATTTGCCCTTAACCTTCTCAATTTTTTTACTTTTTTCATAAGTCAAAACATGTTAATTCTATGACTTTTCTAACTGAACATACCGTCAGCAATGAGAACTTTTATAAACTAGGGAGTTCCTCATTGGGCGAGTGGGTTACATGGTAGCCTACCGATTTGGTAGGCCGATTTCACTTCCCGGCTCTGCCAACGCAGAATCAGAGGAATTTATTTCTGGTGATTCGATATTGATTTCGCGATATAATGTGGTCCAGATCCCACAATATGCTGTAGGTGCCCTTGCTAAGTAGACAATTGGTTTCTTAGTCACGTAAAAATGCCCAGTCCTACGGGCCAGCCCTAGGACGACTGTTAATCAGCTCAGTGGTCTGGTTAAAATAAGATATGCTTAACTTAATAAACTATGGAGGCGCTCCATCTTACATTTTAATGAAGGAATGTAAATCTCCGAGAGAGGGGATAAAGGTAGGAAAAAAGATATTACATTAATATTTACAAGTTGGTTTACTTACGTCGGAGCCTGTTTGTTAAGACCAGAGCAGTATATGATAATATAATAAGAGCAGTAGAGACATTGTCTGGAACGTTTCACTGGACAGATCAACCACTCAACATCCATTAGGGTGGTTAAATCATTTGAATACGACCTTGATATGTAGAAAAAAATGGACTAGAATGGAAAGTAAAATGAAATGAATTAATAAAAAAAAAAAAATATGCATGCGATACTCCGTTCATTTGTACTGTATGGTCTCGACAACGTTTATCTGGATGAATAGCAATTCATGCATAATCCTTAATCAAAAAATACTCTTCAGCATCATATGAAAATTTAATAAATTTTGGTTTGCAGCAGATATTAAATAAACTCCACAATACGTATTCGGCAATTTGATTTTATCGCACACCAGAAATTATAAATTACACACTTACATGCATAGACACACACACACGCACACACTCATGCATAGATACACGCACACATGCATAGACACACACACACACACACACACATATATATATATATATATATATATATATATATATATATATATATATATATATATATATCAATAGAGGGATCCACAGTAATATCCTTGTTTATCTAGATATAATATGTTTATACAAAGCTTTGTATAAACATATTATATCTAGATAAACAAGGATATTACTGTGGATCCCTCTATTGATTTCTTAAGAAGCACGATACAGTGTTTTTTTATATATATATACATATATATATATATATATATATATATATATATATATATATATATATACACATATATATAGTTATCACATCACCGTGATTCATATATACGTATTAGGCTACAAATGTCCTTTAATATCTAATCTGCTCTACCTCGGAATTAATACATATTCATAATATGTTAACCAAAGTTGATAAAAATTTCGTCGGCTCCCGGGCGCGAACCTAAAACCACACATCTAGTATGTGGTTAAAGGCGCTTCATTATACGTCCTGATTTTTTGGTTCCTAGGTTCGCGCCCTCGAGCCGACGAAAATTATTATAAACTAAAAAATTCCCCTTCCCCTTTCGGTTAACATATATGAAAATATATTAATCCAGAGGTAGAGCAAATTAGATATTAAAGGACATTTGTAGCTTAATACGTATAAATATATATATATATTATATATATATATATATATATATATATATATATATATATATATATATATATATATATATAGACTCGTATATTAACATATATATATATATATATACCATATATTACATATTATATATATATATATATATATATATATATATGTATATATTATATATATATATATATATATATATATAAATATATATATTATATAATATATATATATTATATATATATATATGTATATATATTAAATACTATTATTGATATAATATTAAATCGAGAAAGGAGTACGGGTTCAATATCTTTCACTGATCATTCCCCACCCGAATAGAATTCCATCCAGACAATTTAGCGAAGGCATTCCTCCCAGCGACGCAGGAGTACGAGAAACGGGGCGCATTTTTATAAAATAACGTGTAATCACTTAACATATTTCAGAGAACGGCGAAAAGATGAAGTGTTTCGGAGGGCAATTCTCTCTCTCTCCTCCTCGTAGCTTATTCGTATCTTCGGTCTCATAATTTTCGGGATAATAAACGTTTTAGGAGGAAATGGCTGTGCTCCGCGGAACTATTTCATTTCTCCGGCATCGGGGCCGTCCTCATTAAATCTCAATAAATAACACCATAAAAGTTCGAATAGATCTTCCCGAGTACCGTTGTTAGGAGCATTCCATCGGGCCGATTTTTCTATCATTTTCTTGTTTCTTTTCCGCCATACCGTTGTTCGGTCTGCCTTGGGAGATATTTCGAACTGGAAGTTCTTTTCCGAAATATCACTAATCTTTATCTATACGTCAGCTTTCAGCTCCTAATATAAATCAACATTTTAGCGAT
>NC_087210.1:48149652-48162152 GCF_015104395.2 Macrobrachium nipponense | reverse complement strand
TTTGGCTTCAAGTCTAAAATGTAATCTCAAATTGATACACAATTAAAAAGAGAAGGTAATATAGTGATAATATAATTTATTAAACAGCATAAATGTTTGAGTTAGATTTTAAGTTATTGGAATATATCCCTAATTCTATATAAAACGAAAATACGGAAGTTACAAGGAAGATATAAAAATAAACTGAGAACTCAGCCTCAATGATTTTAAAGCAACTGATCCTAAGGATCCGAATTTTCAAGTGCACTAATTAATCGACATATAAAATCTGAAAGAAAAAATAAATAAAGCAATGCAACACGGTTTAAGTGATACAAATACTTTTTTCGTCACACCCGCTCACATACACATACAGAGAGAGAGAGAGAGAGAGAGAGAGAGAGAGAGAGAGAGAGAGAGAGAACCACCTAAGTATTCTTACCGCTCAAACTTCCAATGCATGATATATAATGGATATTCCGCGTCTGCACATTATCGATGCACTATTTAGAAAGCCTTTCCCTCCCTCCTAATCACCCCTTTCAACAAGCCGGTAAATCAAGGCCCCTGACAGCCTTGCATGACAGGAGAATATGATAATGTGTCATTCGCAGCCTGACAGCAAGAGCTTCTCTCTCTCTCTCTCTCTCTCTCTCTCTCTCTCTCTCTCTCTCGGATACGTATACCCTTTTACGGCAAAACCATCATTCTTCCTCACCTCCAACTGTCTCTTCCTGACGTATAATAATAATAATAATAATAATAATAATAATAATAATAATAATAATAATAATAATAATAAACTTCATTTCAGCTCAAGGCCATGTAGTACATAGAATATATCAAGTAGAGATAATAACATGCAATATATAGACACGACATAATAAAAAAAATGATAATCGGTATATCCACACAGTTGCTGAAGAAGTAGTAAAACTAGCATTATATTATCTACGCTGCTGATTTGTCTATTATGCTTTCTATCCATGTAAGTCGGGTACGTACACCCCCAGACGCTACCCAATTTGAAACTCTCTTACAATCTTTATGAACTACAGTCTTAACGAACTTTCTATTTCTGACCTTATTTTACAACATGTTGTACTTCTGACTAAGAAAATCAAATATGTCATCGGTACTATCTACCGTGCAACTTTATCTTTAGCTACAGTATCCTCTTTCTGAAATACTTATTTTCGTCTCTGTAATCAAATGGTTTCATTCTCTTATAACCTCTTCGGGTAATTTTATCGTTTCCTAATCTGTCGTTCATTCTGAAACATTTATTCATTTTGTAATAATTTATCTCTCAAAAGTGGTATTTACTTCGTAGAAGTAATAATGTTTCTTTTACCAGAGTTCCGCCTAACTGTTCTTTTTGTTGCTCGACTAAGATTCAGTGTTTCGTACAAATCCAATGTAAATTATTGCTTCATAAAAAAACAAAAAAACAAAGAGTAGTCGGCGTCACGGTTTTTTCCTTTAATAAGAATGAATCCACTGTTAAAAAAAAATATTCAGAACATTTATATGTTGTCCATAGAACGGGAAAATAAATATATACGTATTTTATCCAATGTCATTCTTCTTATTCTGAAAGTAAATGAACAGTTCTGGGAGAATACAAGGCATAAACTTGAATAATTATACAGTGAGGATGATTTACCAAGCAAAGCTCTGAGTACAAGACAATATGACAGTGCTCAGACAAGAGAAAAGACGTTATCAAGCACAGAAACATTTACTTTCCACTATCAAAGGATACGATCAATTGATCTATCTTTCGATACAGTCACTAACTTATTCACACCAGCACACACACACACACACATATATATATATATATATATATATATATATATATATATATATTATGCTTAATATTTAGATAGATAGTAAACTTTCCTAGTAGACATACAACAGGGAAGTAACTGAATGTTTATAATTACATATAATATATACATACATCATATTCTTTACGTCACAGTAAGTATTCCCAAGTATTCCCCTGAAATTTTGAATCAACCGCCATTGGAGGCATGAGACCTTTTTACATGGATAACAACTCCTTAAGAAACCTTAACTTGGAAAGTCAGAAGAATTACCAAAACTTCCCATGACAATCAAACTTCATTTGATTGTCATAGAAACGTCGATGTTATCATAATTCAAAAATACTAACAATAGCAGGATAACACCGACCTAACAGGAACATTTTATGGTCGTTATAATTACTCATCACTAAGAGAAAAATTTGAAGTTGCCAGAGCTTCACTTTATTAAAAAGAAAATATCAAATAGTCAAGATTCTCTTACCTAAGAAAATAAATTTAAAGCTCACAAACACTTAGCTATCTAAGGCACATTTTTGAATGTATATAGATACCTTGCATTGCTTAAGAGTGCACGTGTAAACTTTTAATATTTCAGATTATCGGAAAACTGCAAAGCTGCCGTGAATTCACTTACAATAATGATCAACTTTACCTACACTTCACTTTATTACAAAGTACTTGTAGAGAAGGTTATGTAGTTGTCCAAACTTCACTTGACGTTTCAAGTAGCCTCACCTCAAAACCTGTCTAACAGGAGAATCCTCTGCTATTTTCGGGAACAGTAGAAAACTTTCAATTAAAATAACCTAAAAGGTTGACAACTTCACGAAAAGGAGAGCTTCAGTTGTCACACCTTTACTTGACGAATAAGGAAGCATTAGGGTTGCTACGCATTCCCCTAACATCGTCGAACTTTCAAATGGAAGATTATGATACAATTAATCCATCGGAAGAGGAAGAAGCCAATATAATATTTCTACTGGTGAAAGAACCTTACAAAGTGTTAAAAGTGACATTTTCATAAATGTCGAAATTCTGGCAAGATTCGACAAAATTTCAAGCTCGCCTGTTAAAATGGATGGAGAGCCATTCCATATTTTTCCCGAATGGTTTTAATAGAATTATTTTGTTAAATAATGTTATATATGTAGAAACAGATGTATTTACCTTATGCAAATTATAAATGAAGAAAAAGGTAACGCAAAATTTCACTTATTTGAAGCTGACGACAATAAAAGAGTTCTTTTTTATGTTTCTTATTTCTACACTTGTTACGTAACGAGTCTATTTATTCTTTGAGCCAAGTTTGCCTAAAACTAGTCGAGTGGTTCTGACAAGTACAAAATGTGAGATTTTATGGCAGCCATCTGTACATCCATACACAGATACATGAAAACGTTGGACACACTTTCATCAGCAAAGCGAACCTGGCCTTCCGCCCCGGGTGACCTATTGACAAAATTAATTCTTAACGCAAATCTCGAATTACTTTGCCAAGCAGTAATTTTCAACAGAGTATTCCGTTCTCATCCCAGATCTGTTGATTCAACAAAGACTGGAACAGTTCTTATTTCATATTGTGGATTCCCTGAAATGGAAGTGGGACCCAAATGTAATATCAACAAATTTCGTATATGATATCTGTCAACTATTTCTCCTTTCCAGCAGACATTTTCGGAATTCGATTTCAGGAACAGCTGCCTCGCAATAATAAACCACAGCTGCCTGTTATCTAGTACTCAGATTTTTCAGAAGACGTAATCCGGATTCACAAGATTTGGAAGGTATTGACTGGTTTCTCTAAAGCGTCACAATTATATCAATTTGGTTCAGGTGATGTTCTAACATATACAAAATGATCTCACTGTAGCTGTCTAACGTGTTTTATAAAGGCTCTCTAGTGTCTCAAATTCTTTAGCAATATTGACAAGCTCAAAGGCTAATGTGAACATAGCATGTGCGTCTGTACTCAAAACAGGAACACTCTGATCAACTACTACTTACAAATAAATAAAAGTAAGAAAACTAATAATAGAAGCAATGCAATATTAATCAGAGCACGAATCTAGTGACACCCGAATATGCAAGTCATAAAAAAATATGAAACAAAACAAACTGGGACACCAATACCATCTGCATATTCATATATCGATATGCATGAAACTCATGGCTCCCATACGTTATTAAAATAGTCATACGGCAGAAAACAAAGATGAAAAGGAAATATTTATTGGGTGTTAATAGGTCGTTACAATAGAAATACAGTATTCATGATCGGGGTGTTGCAATATAGTCCAGTTGTTTATCACCGCTCGTGTAATCAAAATTGCGAACCAACGGCCAGAAATGTCAAACATTTCCAAACGAAATTTTATTCCTATTCAGTATAAACGAACGAAAATATATTCATATGTAAACTGTATTCATAGAGAAGCACACAACGATTCGATACTTGAAGGCTTGGACGCGTGTGTAGTGCAAGAGTGTTTAATGTGTCTGTACGTGTGTATGTATACACATACATACATACATACAGACACAGACAGACAGGCAGACAGACACACACACACACACACATATATATATACATATATATATATATATATATATATATATATATACATATATAATATATACATATGTATATATAATCTACCAGTCACTTTTTACCATAGACGTATATAATAGTAATAAGCGCAGTGCCCTCTCAACTTTTCGAATTGTTGGCAAGAATATGAATTAATTCTGATGTCCGTTGCAAGATTCGAACCCGCATCCAGAGCATCAGAATGAGGTTACGTTGTCGACATGACCACGAGAAGCAGACAGGTGACAAGAGAAAATCAAACAAGTTATGGGGGCATTGTGGTTATTATATATATATATATATATATATATATATATATATATATATATATATATATATATGTATGTGTGTGTGTGTGTGTGTGTGTGTGTGTGTGTGCGTGCGTGCGTGTATTGAGATTAAGCAATTCTCGCTAAGAGGAGGCGAATCTGAAAATAAAACAAATAACAAATGGTCACTATCATATCCATATTTTAACTGCTACATAAAGTTAAATTAAACAGTGGAGAGAACTTCCAATACATGCGCCCCATTTTTTTTACCCAGAAGACTCATCAGCAGCACATTAAACTCCCTACTCACTACACTATTACTCACTATCTTGGATGCACTCACTTCCTACAAAGGTATTCATATTTCAGTAAGTTTAAAGTCCAATCTATCCAGGACTTTATGGGTCTGCAGTTCCTCATATTTCCAGCAATTTTCACCACCAGCAAACCGTCTCAAAACATTTCACATACGATCCCTTTTTTTCTATTACACGTATGTGTATCTTAGAACTTCTAAGCATCTTAATCCTTACTCAACTGACGTTCCACTAAAATTCAACTGAAGACCTTCAGGATTTTTCAATACCTTCAACAGATACTTACAATAGCATTTTCACAATTTCATTTATCTTTACATTTGGGTGCCTTGCATATGTGCGTAAGTCTATTTTTTCTCATTCAGAAACCTTCAAAATATTACCCTTGAAGTAGTATAAGCCCAGAATTACCCTAAATTGTTTGCATGCATCACCTTTTTATCTCTCATTGCCCTTGAAAATAATTTCCTCCTCTTTTATACCCGTACATGACTATCACTTTTGTCATGCAACTGCATTTCACATTCATTTTCCCTTCAGTAAATATTTTATCAACCTGGCATTTGCTGATGTGTTCAATGTTCCTACTTGTTTTATAACCACAGACGCTCCTTGCTGACCTGTGACCTCATCCTTGAATGTAGCCCTAGAGGTCAAACCAGATGAACAAAGAAACAAATGAATCAGGCGCCAATAAAATAAAATTCTTAGTTACATCACTCAATAAATTATAGCGAAGTTTGTAGGTTTTTCTTCTATTCTCATATTTTACATTTTCATCCATACTACTGAACTGTTAACCCTTTTACAAGACCAATAAATTTGTCGTTATATGTTTAGTCTATTTACGCAAGTAATAACTGTAAATGTATTAATAAACTATGTTTATATTAAGGTCTGCATCTAAGGCATATAATTCACCTTGAGCTTTTATATTGAGAGAGAGAGAGAGAGAGAGAGAGAGAGAGAGAGAGAGAGAGAGAGAGAGGAGTTTTTGCTCTAGTCTTAAAAAAACGGAAAGGAAAAACTTTTCATTCCCTTGTAAAATGGAAATCTCAGATGTCTTCAAGGATAAAAGGCCAGTATTCCTGGTGCTAAATATTTCTGGTTAGGAGAGTGTTATCTGGAAGATAAGTGTGGTTAGTGATGTTTTACTTCCTTCCACAATATCCTGTTCTATTACCCTTTAAAATTCAATACGCCGGCATCGAGTTACTTAAGAGTACAGAGAAAAGTTAACAGACTTCGAGCACAGAAAACACTTCACCGTTAAGTCGACTGAAGTTTTTTTTTTTTTTTTTTTTTTTTTTTTTTTTTAAGCCGGAGGATTTTACCCTTCTTTACTTCCTAATGTGATGTAATGTAGTATACGGGTTTCCATTAAAGTAACGTGTTCGGTTGTTTATTCTTAACTTGACTTTAAAAAAATATAAAGTCATACCCTTCACTTGTAAAATTTATCAATCACTTCTTCAGCTTGCATCCAAAATTTTAAATCATCTGTCCGGTGTATACGAGACGAGTAGCCAATGGGAAGGCTCTCCTCACAGCTAAGGAAGCTATGTTCTAACCCCGAATCGAGCGAGGAACGGAACTACACGGGCATATTCTCGAAAGAACCAGCATTGTCTCTGTTATGCGAAGCAAAGTATTACGAAATCTGCTTATTAGTCAATTGCTGTGGGTCGCAGCAGAGGGTGAGTAGAGAGAGAACGAAAAACGATAGGATTATGGCAGACGTGAGAGATCGTTACTCCATCAAAGTATGTACAATCAAGTCGTAATTGAATAATATACGAGCCTCGGTGTGGGAATCCTCACCCCACGGGAGTGAAACAATATCAGATACTTTCTCTCTAACTCTCTCGCTTCTTGAAGCTCCCATATCAAAAAGGACACTTAGATTCTACGGCAGTCTCTGTCTCACCACTATACAAAGAGGATACGAATTGCTGACTGATATCCAAGAAATGCCTATAAGCCCTGATATAAACTACTTAGTACCTCTGCATTTCCAGCTCGCATGTTATTTTTAATAAACTTTGGTTTATTAAAATAACATAATTACAGTCTTAATTTTCACAGCGCCATCAAAAATGTCAAGCTGAACACCAATAAACGTAACATCATTGAAGGTGGATCAATAACACTTAACACTCTCTTAGCTACCATCAGACCCAAAAAAAGAAACTGGGACAAGAAATTATCTTTCAGAAAGAATATCAATTCAAGAAATGATTCCAGATATAGGTCTAGATATGAGAGTAAACTCCGTGGAAAAATCTGGAACCGAAAGTAATATCCAGAATGAGAGTAACTTCCATATAATTTCGAGGCAATCCCTCTTGGACGGCTCTCCCCAACACCTTAAATGTCTTTAGGATCTTAGATCCCCAGTTTACAATCTATTCAGTTGGTCACGGGGGAATTAGCTCCGAAAGGAGCAGGGTCTGAGAGCTGATGGGACATTTTGGTGGCCACTTCCAGAATACAATGCGTTTTGAGTATGGTATACTCCGCGAGAGGTTACAGGCGCTCACCTCGATTAGAGTGTCCGTGGTGACCTTGTTTTCATTCCATAGTCTACAGCAGGGGTTCTTAGCCTTTTGATGACTCCAGAACCCTAGTAAATGGCTCAATATGGTTCCATACCCCTTTTGCTTAAGTCCACTTAAGTCCTATTTGTTGACAATGTAAGTTAATACAGTTCTTATTTCAATACATACTTAAGGTATGTATTAAGGAATAGGACATACAAGAAAATAAAAAAAACATTTATAGTATTTTACGATTATTTATTTTAAAAATGTACCCGTGTATACACCGACATATTAAAATGAAATATGTATACAAATACCGCCCGTAAAGAACCCCTGCTCTACAGCCAGGCTGTTCAAGGGGTCACGGAAGCGCTCACCTCTGTCTAACGCTAAGAGTGTCAACCTTGTTTTGACCTGAACGAACGAAAAGCTGGAAATATTGAGCACTTTGCGTTCAACCCCCTTTAATCTGTCTACCCGTTAAGGACAACTTTCTCTTGAAAAAGAGAAGCACAACACATTCTTGTATACAACGTTTTGAACTCTGTACTTTCAAGAAACAAAATAAGACTTTTTAACGTAAACTGGAGTCACAATGAAAATAATTATTCACACTTAAATACTAAACATGTGCACATTTGCAAACATTTTCACTTCTATTTCATAGATACATTTAATTATAAATAAATAAATAAATATATATATATATATATATATATATATATATATATATATATATATATATATATATATACACACACACATATAGTGTATATGAATTTTTATTACATCACCGTGATTCATATACATGCATTAAGCAACAAAATGATGTCCTTTATATCCAGTTCTATCTACCTCGGAATTAATATATTTTCATCTATGATAACCAGAGGGGATTTTTTTAGTGGATAATAATTTCATCCTCTAGTGGATTCGAACCAACAGACAAGGAGAAATCAGGACTTTAGTGACATTACCGACTCGGCCGACAAGTGAGGTATAAGTTGACACCGATTCCGACCTTACAAATCACTGTATAACTCTGATATTTGTAATTAGGATTGATACCCAACCCAATCTGCCATGTTAACAAAGTCGATCGTTTGCCGCACGTAGCCATATTATAAATTTTATCACATCACCGCGATTCATATACATGCATTATGTTACATATGTCCTTTAATACGTTCATCTTTGTTAACATGGCAGAGGGGGTTATAATATCGATTTTAATTACAAATACCCGAGTTCGACGGGGTTTTGCAAGGTCGGAATCGGTATCAACTTATACCTCATTTGTTGGCCGAGTCAGTAATGTAGCCGAAATCCTTATTTCTACTCTGGCCGCTGGTTCGAATCCACGAGAGAACGAGATTATCATCAACTAAAAAAAATTTCCCTTCAGTTAACGTATATGAAAATATATTAATTCTGAGGTAGCACGAATTGGATATTAAAGGACATTTGTAGCTTAATGCATATATCTATATATATATATATATATATATATATATATATATATATATATATATATAGATATATAGATCTATATATATGTGTCTATAGATATATAGAATATATATAGATATAATATATTTATATATATATATATATATATATAGTATAATATTATCTATATATATATATATTAATTCTGAGGTAGCACGAATTGGATATTGAAGGACATTTATAGCTTAATGCACACACACACACGCACACACATATATATATATATATATATATAAAAATATATATATATATATATATATATATATATATATATATAGATATATATATATATATATATAATATATTATATATAGATATATAAATATCTACAATATATTATTCTCTATATTATAGGTAATATTATTATTATATATAGGTCCTATTATAATATATAATTATACTATACTATATACTTTCTAATCTAATTCTTATCCTATCTATCGTATGATATATCTATAATGTTAATATATATATATAATAAATATATAATAAATATATATATTATATTGTACTATAATCTTATTATAATTATTTATCTATTATATTTATTTTTAGTATATATCTATTTATATAATATATCTACTATATTATTATATATATATATATATATATGAATATATATATATATAATATATATATATATATCTCATATATATAGATATATATCTATACTATCTATATATATACTATCTATATATATATATATATCTATATATATATATAGTATATCTATATATATATCTATAGATATGATATATATATATATATATAGATATACATATATACTATATGTAGATATAGATATATATATATATATATATATATATATATATATCTATATCTTATATATATATATATATAGTACAGTATATATATATATATATTATATATATATATATATATATATCTCTATATCTATTATCATATATATATATATATATATACTATATATATATATATTATATATATATATATATATATATGGATGAATATATATATATGCATTATATATATATTATATATAGTATATTATATATGCATATATATATATATATATATATATATGTATATATAGATAGATAGATATATAGATAGATATATTGATAGATATATAATATATATATATATATATATATATATATATATTAGTATATAGATATATATAGATAGTATATATAAAAAAAAAAAATATATATATAGATATAAATTATATATATATATTATATATATATATATATATATATATATATATAATATATATATATAATAAAAGGAGCCCATAACACCAAAATATAGAGAGAAAAGTACTATATTTCAGAGACTGCTCTCTCTCTCTTCAGGTATATGAATGAGAAAAGTTTACAGAAAAGGTGGTATGTATACCAAGCGATCCATCCACACGAAGGCCAATTTAGGTCACCCCCGCTGATAATCTTCCTTTAATCTTCTTAAGCGTTGGTTGAATGAAAACCTTGTCGATCACATCTGAATCCCATGCTCCTTTTGAGATGTTCATTACCTGCCTCTCTTTTATTAAGGCCGATTCCATCATTTGACTCTTGTACCAGCAGTTGCTGCTATAAATTATACATAACAAATTCCAGTTTATTCTATGGCTATGTTCATTTATATGGTTGAAAATAGCGGAGTTCTTTTGTCCATACTTAACTGACCGTTTGTGTTGTATTAATCTCTGGAGAAGTGATTTTCCTGTAAATCCGATATAAGATTGGTCACAGTCCTGGCATGGGATTTCATAAACCCCTGTTTCCTTGGGGAATGTCTTTTGTTGGACGTTAATCAGGGATTTGGCTAAGGTGTTTGGGTAAGTAAATGCAAAAGGGTTAGATTTTCCGAGGGTCTGAGTCACTGTCTTAATCCTGTCCGGGTGAGGAATTTTTATTTTATTGTTGGGTGTCTCTTTGGTCTTGTTTTGAGGAGGTCGGTAGAAAATTACGTTTGCTTTGTGAATTGCTTTCTCAATTATATGGTCAGGATACTTTAAAGACGAAAGTTGCTTACGAATTAGTTCAAATTCTTTTTCCAGGATATCTGGGGAACAAATTCGTAAGGCTCTTAAGAACAGGTTGCTGGCTACACCTATCTTGATAGCAATGTCGTGATAGCTAAAGTAGTGAATGTATGAAAGTGAGAACGCTGGTTTTCTGTATATGGTAAATGTGTATTCTGTCGTGTCTCTGATTATTAAAACATCAAGAAAAGGAATTTTGTTGTCTGTATCCCATTCAACTTTAAATTTGGTGCTGGACACTAATGCATTTAATTTTGAAAGGAATTCATTAAAATTGCCCAACCTATTATCCCAAAATGTTAGAATATCATCTACATATCTCATCCACAGCATGTTTTTGGGTTTTATTGCATTTTTTATGTAGTTTCAAAGTATTCCATGTACAGATTGGCTAAAACAGGACTTGAAGAACTACCCATACTACATCCAAATTTTTGCTTATAGAATGATTCCCCAAATGAAATAAGTTATTAGATGCACATAATTCAAGTAACTTTATTATTTTGTCAAGCGCCAATGGGAATTGATCTGAATAGGGGGATAATTTTTCCCTCAAAAACTGAGGAACGTCCTGTATTGGTACTTTTGTAAATAGGGAATCTATGTCAAGGCTTAAAAGTTTTATGTTGTGAAGTGGTATATGTGCTTCCCTGAATTTATGATGAAAATCTTCCGAATGTTTAATGTGACTTTGAGAAAAAGTGCCTAAAAAAAGGGGAAAGGAGGCCAGCTAACCATTTAGAAATTTTGTAATTGAAAGCTCCGGCATATGAAACGATGGGTCTGAATGGAAGATTGTCTTTGTGAGTTTTGGGAAGGCCATAAAAGTAGGGGAGTTTAGGATTGATTACTTTAAATTTCTCTAATAGTTCAATACTCTTTTTGTCTTGGCTAATTAATCTTACTTTCCGAAAAAATTCTGTGGGGACGTTTTGGAGGGGATTTTTCGTCAGTTTGTTATAAGTGTTTGTGTCGCTAAGAAGTTGGTTGATTTTGTCGAGGTAGAAGTTTTTGTCCATTATTACGATTTTGCCCTCTTTGTCGGATCTACTTATTATAACATCTAACTTTTTTAGCGAGCAGATGGCTATCATAAATCTACTGGGAACAGGATTAAACATACCTCTTCACAGCTGTAGTTTCTGTCAGATATGAATTTATCAAAAGCCACTATGAAGTCAAGATTGTTTTTGCAGTCTGGCATATAATTGAGAAAGCAATTCACAAAGCAAACGTAATTTTCTACTGACCCCCTCAAAATAAGACCAAAGAGACACCCAACAAGAAAAGAAAAATTCCTCACCAGGACAGGATTAAGACAGTGACTCAGACCCTCGGAAAATCCAACCCTTTTGCATTTACTTACCCAAACACCTTAGCCAAATCCCTGATTAACGTCCAACAAAAGACATTCCCCAAGGAAACAGGG
>NC_087210.1:48142152-48147152 GCF_015104395.2 Macrobrachium nipponense | reverse complement strand
TAAAACCTACCTGTGACATTCCGTCTGACGGGAGGACTTAACTTGCACCACTGGCGGGAAGACGATACTTTGCGGGAAAGGAAGAAGTGACCTGCTCTCTCTGGCGTGAATGACCATCAAGCGGGTAGCGGGGTCAGGGGTATCGAACGAGTACGCCCTTTTTCCTCTTGAATAGAAACTGGAAACTGAGGAGCCAGATCTACTACATGCATAAGGCAAGACGCCATTGTCAGGTACTTGAATTTCAAGGCGGCTGGCCCACGCAGCCGTTCAAAGGGGCTTCTAAATCTCCGATGCAAGTTCGCCTGTATGCTTAAATGTGGAACTGGACTAACAATGAGGCCGCCACAGGCTTCATGAATTGCTAGAAAGCGACGGCGAAATTCCGTTGCATATGTCACGTGCGAAAAAGAACGCGTCTTGCCTGAGAATCCCTGATGAAAATACACGGATCTTATTTTCATCCATACTGACATTCAAACACCAAAGGTCAACTATGCTGAAGTTAATTTATTCAATGGGTATGCATATTCTAAACGCTCAAAAATAAACGGAATGGAAGAAAATCGTCATACCGCACTGCTTCTCCATTTGTAGGAAAGTATTATGAAATAAAAATGTGGTCAAGAGATTTTAGGTATGCTCGGCTATTAAATAAATCTGAATGCTTTGACAGACGGCGAAAGCATTTTATAATGAGAATTACCCGAGTTTCACAAATCAGTGCAACAACTGCATTTCGAATTTTCCTGAACAAACGAATTTCCAAAATAGCAATTCCGACATGACAGGTAAGCGCCTTTGCTTTTTAATGAATATCTAATACACTTGAGCGATTTGACGAAGAGTATTAGTCTGTTTTAGAATACTGGTTTGATTTCGGGGACTATTTTGTATTAGGGAACAGACATTTCCAACATGCAAATCAAGAAATGGGACAATTTTGCAGGATTGTTCGTTCAATTTGTCAGTATCTGATTATCGAACTCATTACAATTTCATAATACTCTTAAAACAAGCCAAGTCTTCACAAGAACACAAGAACACAAGAACTTGGCATTTTCTTCTGCCCACAAGAGATATTCATCAACTGTATATTACAATGTTGATAACATTAATACTAATATGCATATTGTACAAAAAGGTATTATATACAAGCACATCGCATGCCATGTAATGAGTACATATATATACAATAAACAGTGCACAAACATGACATTTTATACGTCTATAAAATGTTTATAAAAGTATATATATATATATATATATATTATATATATATATATATATATATATATATATGATATATATAATATATATATATAATATATAATATATATATAATATATATATATATATATATATATATATATATATATATATATATATATATATATATATATATATTATATATATACATATACACACACATTAATATTCATCCATATACTTATGTTTACAAAAAGACCCTACTGGTCACTTTTGCTATAAATTATATATTTTTAATTGGCGTAAGGAACTTAACATCTTAGGAGTTAAGGTTTATTATGGCTAATACAAATAGTATATATACAAAATATATGTACATGTATATATACACACACATACTATGCACATATGTGTTTATGTATATATATACATATGATATATATATACCTATAATAATTAATTATATGCATATGTATAGATATATAAATTTATACCTATACCTATAACATAACTATATATATATATATATATATATATATATATATATATATATATATATATATATATATAGATCGCTCCAGCTTAACAACGAGGTCCCCCCGGGAGCCCCCTCCTCCAGTGACATGCACCGGGTAACAAAAAGTTATTCAAGCAACTGTTGAATTCTTGATGCACCTTTCATGGCTGAAACATCAACATCAAGAATAAAAATAACACAAACACCAGCAATCAAAATACTTATATATCTATTAACGTTTTTACTTACACACACACACACACACAGAGAGAGAGAGAGAAGAGAGAGAGAGAGAGAGAGAGAGAGAGACTAATTTTACCATATTCAAAGCCCTGCATAACATCTTTCTTGCTACAGTCTGTTAGCAGAATATAGTACAATTCTCAAGAAGATAATTGTACTACCGATGTTCCTACCGACGAAAATATAGTAATAAAATTCAGAGATTGTAAGAGGGCAGCTGAGGATATCTTTTACGGCAAATACTCGCAATAGTCAAAAACAATTCTAAAAAAAATACAAAGGTTTCCTGAAAAAAATTTATGTCGCAATTACAGCCAAATCTACATTAGCCTTAAGGTTCGAATAATTTCACCATCACATCATTACTGGACACTGAAAACGTACGATAAAGTTGATATGAATGCCCACAAGTCCTCCAGACCGAGAAGTCATCTTTGACCTTTGGAGGAGCCTTTACAGTATAACGATAATCAGCGGGATTTGTTCCTAGTAACAAAATATCAGGAGGGGTTCTGTGCCAGACAGACGCGTTCAAGGTATTTCAAAGAGATACACATTAATGAAGTAAATTTAATGCAGACTTGCAAAATATACAGTCGTGGAATGCACTGGTCACTCTCTCATTCTGGCTGGCGTTTTAGGAAATTCTTGTACCGTCGTATTTCGGTTAAACATTACAAAACAAAGAAAGTATCATCATTTGTCATAAACAAAACAAAACAAAAATATAACTTATCATTAAAGCATCGACGAATTATTATTATCAATTTAAAAAAAAATATACATCGTTCTGTAATGCCGTGAATACAATATTGTTTCAACTGCTATGTTAATTAAATGAAATCACTGCTTCACGAAAGCATAAACTTTCTTTCAACTTTAATAAATGAAATACACTTGAGAACAAATTACAATTACAAGAAAGAAGGAGTGAGAGAGAGATAGATAACTAAAATGAAACCTTACGAAGCTCGATTGTGACCCAGCACCGAGGAATCGCCATGTACATCATTAAAAAGAAAAAGGAAAAAAAAAGAGAATGTGCCACCATAATCCCTCTCAATGCCGCCATTCCATCCCAACCACAACAACACAGCAGCAGCAGCAGCAAAGCCGTACAAAAACGAAATGAACCCGATTTGCTTCATAACATACACATACAGCCAAGCCCCTCAGCCCCTCGTCTTTTATGACGCAATTCTTGAGAGCTGCTTTCAAGAACACCATTAAAAAAGGTCATTCTACAGAATTTCCGGCCTCATTTCCGCGCCATCCTTACCGTTTGTAAAACCTGGCAGCAGAGGTCGTAAGGGACATAGGAATATTCAGGCGAAATTCAGCACAGTTCTCATCCTTAATGCAGGAGGTCTGGCAGAACGCACCATCCTACCGGAGACCGATCTCTTAAAAGGGGAGGCTGTTAGCGTAATGCCTGGCTCACGTCATTAATTAGTCAGTTATGCAGGTGGAAGTCATTAGCAGGGGCCTCCCTCCTCTCCATGCCGAGTGAAACTTGAGAACGGTATCATAATAACCCGTGGCAACACTTGCTCTTTTCACATTTTAGGATTCCTTAGATTTGGAATTTTTTCCGGCACCAGACGTCTCTGGGCGGTCTGGAAAAGCGAGCAATTTTAAGATCAGCGTGGATATTTCGAACAGAGGAACAGGAAACAACAATGAAACAACACTCAAGTAGATATCCACTTGTTATGTGCAGGCAGGACCAATTTCTACTATAAGAATTTATATCCCCACAAGGTTTGCTGTCATCCCCTCAAAAGAAAGCAAATAGCGATTCAAATATCCTTGCATGACATTTTCAGCTTAGAATTGAAGATAAACATCCCTCGAGCAATAATAAGAAATGAGAAATATATTTTGTTAATATATCCTTTGGAGCTCAACCATAGTTTTTACCATAGTAGATGGGTCACAAACGGTGCTCTGAAGTCCATACCACAACGTATGGAAAAGAAAAAGCATCACCAGTAAAGTGGCCTTCAAGACAAATTAGGGTATGAAATACAGGCTTGGATGATGAAGGATAATGTCTCCGGAAAGATAAAATCAGCTTGACATAGAAAGTGGGGAACATGAAGATAAGTGATGAGAGGTGGCTAAAATCATTGATGATAGTACTAATGACATGTCTATGCGGCGACGATCATTTTGAAAAAGGGGAAAATATCGTAATTAACTGCTTCACTGACTGAACTGGAATTAAACTGGAGTCGTATCACTAAGGTCATCCAATTCAGAAAGCCAATTCTCCTATGTACAGAATTTTATGTATGTAAATACACACTTTACAAACACACACGTGTATATATATAAAATATATATATAATATATATATATATTATATATATATATATATCTATATATATATATATATATATATATACACACATATGTATAAACAAAGGCTAAAGCCACGCAAGAAAGTGAAACAATGGAGGACCGCTACAAGGCATTTGGGCTCTTGTCCTTTCCTACGCAGACTGATACTATAAGTATGAATGAAAGTTTACAAAGAAAGCCCGTATAAATGACAGATAGGCATTATAAAGGAAAATATGTACCTGGAATCTAACAAACCTAGAGAATTAGCAGACCTACCCAAAACAGGTTAATTATCCAATGTAATATTCATTCATTTCAGTGAAAATGGTCACAGCATAAATTGGACTGGCAGTTCAGTGATTGCTAGATCAAAAGATGTCTTTTCACTGAATCTTTTAGAATCCGCAATTATACAACTTACTTCAAATTGTAATTCTAACCTTAGCTCTGGCCTGTACTATTTGGGCCTTTGTATAACCATAATGTTTAAGAATGACCTTGATAAAATCGCTGACTGAATTACAAATTTGTCAACATATAGACATTTTCTTTGTATCCGCATGTTTAATATGTGTTTTGTACAACTGTTCACTTTGCGAATTTTTTTACATTTTCATTGTTTACCAAAATGAGATTTGTTGAATTGTATATTTTTATATCATCTGTGGTGGCCAGTTACCGCCCT
>NC_087210.1:48137152-48139652 GCF_015104395.2 Macrobrachium nipponense | reverse complement strand
TATTGAGCAAAACTCACTGTCAATATCCGGAAGCCACTGTTTTTACTAGCAATTGTTATTTAGCCTATATCGACATCCAAAATCATCGAGAGAGAGAGAGAGAGAGAGAGAGAGAGAGAGAGAGAGAGAGAGAATTACAGTACTGTTATTGCCTTTCAAGGGAACCCAATTATCCTTGATTTTCGGCTCATAAAATGCGTCTTCGCATTAATTTCTCTTTAAAGAAAAGCTCTTTCAACACAGATAACAGGTTTCTTACGAGAAAATATGTTTTTTATTTTTCTATTGATGGAAAAAGTCACACTTTATTCCGATTCATGAAACTTACTTGACCAAACATACGAAAAACACTCCAGCACTGAATCAAATTGACCAAAGTAATTTCAGCAAGCCATACACAGAATATACGTATATATATACATATATATATATATATATATATATATATATATATATATATATATATATATATATATTATATATGTATAATATACACATATACACACACACACACATATATATATATATATATATATATATATATATATATATATCATCCTTTTACTTCAAGGTAATAGATGTCATACATTTATTTTATGTTAAAAGCAAAATGTTCCTAAATTCTTATTTTTACATAATATTAAGGAAACTGGACTATTATTTATTGAAACCCTTATGTCATATTGATGCAAATAGTTAAATGGTAACATGGCGTAATAATGCAAAGATTTTCTCTACACGATGAATAAAACAAAAAAAAAGATGATTAATGTAGCTCTATCTGTACACTTAGCAGGCAAAATAATAATGGCTGATATAATTTGCAATATTCAAATCCCGGCCCCAACCCCAACCGCCCCACCCCCAAATCTGAAAATGCTGAACTGAACTGCAGTTATAAAAGCCTGTAAGTTAGTTTTAATGTATTCTTATTCTGTCTAGACTCCTGATAACATTTCTCATGCAACGACTTAACGAACTTGGAGACGTGACCTCAGTTCAGTTCTCGGGACTTGCTTTTTTTCCCCGCAGTAATGATAATTAACTTCATATCAAACTCAGCCATGTCGTCATGAAGGCCTATGCACTTAACAAATGTTTGACCATGTATCTTCCGCCCAGATGTATTCTTTAAAAAACAAAAAATCACTAAGTTGTCCGAATATCAACATTACACTTTAAAACGAGGAAATGATAAGAACATGCATATGGCAATACTTGGAAAATGCGTGGGAAGGAGTTAGCGAATTCTTTTATTTCCTAAATTCTGGCAAGGAAATAACAGGACCATTAAAATTGTAAAACAAACCAGCAAACAAAATGTTCAATATATAGTGCAAATTCAGATGCAGCATAACCATGTAATAAAACAAACCGGAAAAGAAGTTCTTCGAACAAAATACCAATTGCACTTCAAGATCTTGCCATCTAAAGGGAATAGCAATACAAACACACCAGACGGGAAGTAAGAATATTTCCAGTGAATTAAAATCTAGATCTGGTAAGTTTCTAATCCCAGACGTCAAAAACGCCTTCCTTCCCTGGACAGTGGTAGTCCGATAGCGATGGCAAAGGAAAACATTTACCGAGTTAAAGGATTACCAGAGGCTCATTCTAAAAGGGCTTTCAACATATAAAAATGGCAATTTTCTTCTTCCCTTGATTCGTAAGATCTCTGAAAGAAAACCCCTTCTCGCGAAATAGAAGTAGTGAGCTTCAAATCTTGTTCTGCTTTTTCTAGGTTGGACTGCAACAACTCCTGAAATGACGCCAAATTCGAAACTGTCTCTTTTCTCCCAAGCTCGCATTCTTTTAATTATCTTCAGCGAGGTGCAAACTAGTTTCATCCCATTCCCTGGGCAGATTGAACCCTGTCATGTTTCTAGACGTTTTGCAAAAACAAAAACAAAAAAAAAAAATAAAAAAAAATTTAATAAAATGGGGAGTTAACAAAATGCCTCCTATTCGACACAATCGAGTTTCCTCTACAGCATATAATGCAGTATGAACCGCTGCCCATGAAACTTTCAGCCACGGACGGTGGTGGCCTGTCATACAGCGTTGCCAGACGCACGATCATTGTTAACTTTCACCTTAAATAAAATAAAACATACTGAGTCTAGAGGGCTGCAATTTGGTATGTTTGATAATTCGAGGGTGGATCATCAACATACCAATTTGCAGCCCTCTAGCTTCAGTACATTTTAAGATCTGAGGGAGGACAGAAAAAGCGCGGACGGACAGACAAAGCCGTCACAATAGTTTTCTTTTACAGGAAACTAAAAATTGCACGAAATAATGGCATTTTGATGAATCTCCTGTTATTCATTTTGCAAATATCCACTTGGTTGGTGAAACTCAACTCCAGACTAATACTAAAGCATTGCAAACCGACTGAAAACCTTGACAACCTGAGGTCAAAAGGACTCACTGAATATCATCTCGAAATATGGTATTACTGAAATCTGGGTCAAACGATCAAAATGCAAAAGCTGTTAAG
>NC_087210.1:48127152-48134652 GCF_015104395.2 Macrobrachium nipponense | reverse complement strand
AAGTAAAAATATCCAAGCCTTCGGGCCAGCCCCTAGGAGAGCTGTTGATCAACGTCTGGTAAAACTAAGATATACTCAACCACACTTGTATGTAATGGAAAGAAAAACCAAAACAAGGAAAAAATTAATAAATATATTCATATGAAAAAGTTTGGTTACCACAGTATCATCTGCTAAAATACGAGAACACCACCACCACCAGCAGCGAAACAGCATGCGAGACAAATTTATCTCCAGTAATCAGCGAAGTAGAAAGAGTCTCATTCGCTTCATGGCAACGTGCTGATAAAAAGTCTCAGTTCCGCCTGACACTCACTGACCGAGTTCTGCCTTCATTTTTCTATACGTATTCATGTAACATTACAAAACCACTAAACTTGTGAGATTTGGGAACGTAAAGTTGGTCACTGAAACGTATAACAGCCAAGACAGATATTATTTACAGTTGCATAATGCCAGCTGAATAAAAAAAACCATATGCAAGCCTTTGAATACATGGATCTACGTAATCATGATAGTGTGTTTTTGTGTGCATCTTAGTATAATTGCCACCCTGATTCGTTGCATCATGCAACTGCATACGTTTCAAGTTATTTTTTGCAAAAAAAAATTACCATCAAGTTGCTCTCGGTAAATTAATTTAAAATGACAGTTTTTTTTCTGTCTCTCGTTTGAATGCCAGGGTATGCTAAATATTAAACCAATTGCGCTTCACAATCGGGGTCACTGTAAGCAATTTCAGATGGGACTCCATCTAAGATAAGTAAAATAAGTTATTTTTCCAGTAAAGGTTCTGGTGCATGCTGGAGACTTTGTTCCACTTGACGCCTCAATGTATGCTAAAATCAGAATATCTTGTGTTATCTGAAAACCCATTTATATGTTAAATCCAGATCATATTTTGCATAGGAGGAAGTCACCACTCGTCTACGCATACCATGCATTTATATGAACATTCCAGTCTCAGAACAGTTCAAGAGCCTGTCATACGAGTGATATAGTAAGTATTCTAAGAATAGTGTGAACGAGCCTCAATACATTCTCAAACTGTCATGACTTTCTGGAGTTTCTGCTTATAACAATAATGGAAAACATGATTAAATTGCTGTCTATAAATGCACATGTACTTAATATAAAAACCATATTTACAACCATACGTATTTAGTGTTCACCTCTCTCTCTCTCTCTCTCTCTCTCTCTCTCTCTCTCTCTCGGCCGGGAAAAGAGAGGAGCGGTAAGAGTTCGTTGCCTCAAAAATCCTGTATTTAATTGCTGATTTATGTAGTGAATCATACACCTAGTCTTCAGTCGGTTACTGTGATTAGGTGACACGGTTTCGGCGAGGTTGGGGCGGGGGAAGAGAATAAATGAATCGATAGGCAGTTACTGTCACTTCAAAATGTGTAACTACCCTTCGTCGTGGCAATCCTCGCCCCAACGAGGAGAAGTGTGTTTGCATGCAATGCATATTTCAGTATAAAACTCGCACACTGATTACTAACAGAGTAAAAGCCATGGCCGAATACTGTTAAGTTATATGCAGTGGAAAATCCATCACAACGTAGCGTGATTTAACTTCATAATCTTAGCGAGCAATAAAAAAATTATAATAAGCGAGAAACAGTAAAACCTAGGTAATTAAAGGCGTCAATTTCAAAGTCATCATCAAATCGCTCAGTTCAGTTGGCAACCGCGACTGAAAATCAAACAAGCCAACAACAGCAAGAACCACCATTAAAAAGCGACTTCCTCAGACAAGGGTCGACCACGTGTCACGGGTGCCCACACAGCGCCACCCTATGAGTGTACATTCTCAGTGTGGGTAATGCTAGCAGAGAATGACTCACTGACAATTCGGGAGGGCATGGGCATGAGGGCACACCCAACAACCCCGCTAATGGGGCCGGAAGGACAGATTATTATTCCTAAGGCTTTTCTCAAGTGCCACGTTGGGAGGGGTAAGAAAAATGCACGGCAGCGATTATACAATTTGCTTCCACTTACAAGGTGCTGTGTACACGTTCGTACATCATGGGTCGACTCTGAAATGAATGGGACCGATTAATTCATCTTAGCATTATAGCCGCCGGCAACAAAATAAACCACTTCCTTGGTGTCGCTTTCTTGCATTTGCATCTTGGCTATGGTAATCTGATGGCGATGCGTGATTATTTTCTAATCTAGTGGCGTTGTGCACTGGTTTATTCAACTTGGACTTATTCTGAGCGAAATGAAAATATAACGCAAAGCAATGGAAATATATAAAAGACTAATTCTAGTGTATTTTGGTCGTAGCTGTCGATTACACTATCGTTTGTTATATGTTGTTTCATTTAGTTACATATTTTCGGTGAGATATTTCATTTTTCATATGTAACTTACTATTATTATTATTATATCATCCATGATAGCACATGTATGTAAAACATACCGAAAGACTTAACTAACTTGCCAGGCAAGTTTCCACTAAAATGACCGTATGTAAGAAACAGAACATCAATGCTAAGAAAATATACAATTAGAATACATCACAATAAACTGAGATCGAGGTAAACAAATAAATAAATGCATGCATACATAGACAGCCGTTGGGAAGTGTCATAAAACTTAAGCAAACGAGGCAGGGTACTTTAAACTGGCGTTACGGCCTCACTTGAAAACAAGCGGGGAAGCGGGCGTCAGCAACGTAACACTACCGAACAAGCGGCTTCACAGTTCCGTATGAGGGAAGTGAAAGAACTTCTCGTATAGGGAGGTGTGTAATCGTGACACCTACGCAGCAGAATGTGGATTAGGTTGCTCAGCATAACGGGCAGTAAGAGCTAATTCTACAAGCGCAGATATGTAAGGTGATAGATTAAGTTTTCTCATGGAATGTAGTTTATGGAAAAACAGATAAGAATATGGAAAAACTGGACAATGAGGCAAATGAGACCCGAACTTTGATCAGTCTTGCTTCGAAGGCAAAGATTCCGGGAGCCTACAGACAACCAAATGAGTGGAAACTGTTCCATCTAAAAAGCTGAACGTAGTGTCACTAATCCTTACTTCTTTGCAGACAGTTTCCTAGCATTATTATACTTATATAACAACGAAAATATATGTTTGGAACACCGTTAGTTACACGTTACCTATATATGTGAATCATGGAGTTCGTAAACGAGACGAAATCGGTTACTCAATAAAGACTGACACTGTCAGAGTAAAGGTTCACACTCCACGGACTTCACTTCCGGATCCTTTTTAAATAGATATCAAGGCTGATGTCAGTTTCATTTAGCTTGAACGGAGAGGGAGAGTGAATATCGGAAACAAGCGGCAAAACCTGCATATTATGCCATTTTACTTTTCAGACTAAGAGTTATGTCGCTAATGTCAACTAAAAGACAGCAAAGGTCCTATCACAGCCTTACTAACACGCATATATGTATATATATATATATATATATATATATATATACATACATATATATATATATATATATATATATTATATATATATATATATACACTCACACACACACACACACACACACACACATATATATATATATACTATTATATATATAATATATATATATATATAGATATATAGTGTGTTTGTGCGCAATTCATTATACACACACACACACACACACACACACACATATATATATATATATATATATATATATATATATATATATATACACACGTGTGTTTATGAGTATATATCAAACTGTACACATTGTGGCATTCGTCTTTTCTCTCAGGTACACTCATTTCCTGGGTATAAAAGACCCGCTATTTTAATACCTCTTTCAAGCGACCTTTCCAACTCGTTTTTGTTCTCTCCTGACCCTACCAAAGTTTGTCTATTGTATATTATTTTCTTTAAATTCTTGTCGTCATCCATTCATTCTACGTATGTACAGAGAACCTCAAAATGATCTTGGTCCTTCCTCTCACCTTTTACCACTTCTGTGCAGGTAAAAAAATTCTTATCCTTTCAGTTTTAAGCTTAAGCGACATATATCATGTTTCTCCGTCAGCACTTTTGCTGTCCGCCCTCTGATCTTAAAAAGTACTGAGGCTAGAGGGTTGCAAATTGGTATGTTGATCGTCCACCCTCCAATCATCAAACAGGTCCAATTGCAGCCCTCTAGCCTTTGTAGGTTTGATCTTATTCAAGGTTAAAGTTAATTATAATCATGCTTCTGACAACTATATAGGAAATGGACAGATCTATTTCCGATGGCCTTGATTTTACGCTATACAAAAATCTTGACTGCGCAAAAGAGACTTCAGCACCTTTTTCTTCTTCTTTTGCGATTTGCATTCAACATACTCAGTTTCTGGGGAGTTGACTTAACAGTCCTTCATATATCAGTATCTTCATCATCATTCCTTTTGCAAACAACTCTCTCTTTGTTCCTAACTTCCTTTCAAGTTTATATTATATTCCTTATGAATGACCTTCTATGGATTAAGGGCTGATCCAGGGGTAAAGCCCAGGTAGGCATAAGGCCTGCTTAATCGTCATTAGTTTAATATTTTAGTTCAGGGGCCTTTTTGTTTTTTCATATATGGTATACTTGAACTACCGAGCTGCCCTCTTTGCTTTCAGTTTTTAAACATAAGTGACTAAAGGCCAAAGTAAAAAAACGCATAAAATCTGTAAAGAAATATTCCAGTAATTGTGACCGCATTACAGTATCTAATTTCTCTTTAAAAAAAAATGCTAGAATACTCAAGCAATTTATGAATAATACATAACCGGTAATGGAGCTTACAGTGTTATCATTACAGGTGCAACATACTTAATATTTCACATTAACGCAATAACTTCTTTGCTTATTCTTCCACTTATGATAATAAGCACTTTTTTACTTTGGCCTTCTTATAATTTTCATCTGCAACATTGAACTCGCAATCATTTTCTTGATTTATACGACACAGCAAGCCAGCCACATTCACTCAAACAAACGACCAATTTGTCTCGAAAAACATACCAATTTCTTCGAGTTATGTTTCCAAGAATTAACCGGCTACATTTTCCCGCGGTGGTTCTCGCCAACAAATCATGAATAACGTCAATCCATCACAACAATTTCATAGTTACACTCAAATAAACACACAAAATAATAGAACGAAAAAAAACTTGATTTTTCTATGAGCGTTCAAATCGCGAGCTGATGTGAACGCAGGTCAAATTATCGGTTAGTTCCGTTTATGACTGTCTGCGGAAAAAGAACTTTTCATGACATTCGCCCTCTAAAGCGAATCTATCGATCTCCGCTTGGAAAGGTGAATACACCCTTGTTGACATAAAATCTTTTTAACTGGCGCCTATTTCCTTGCTCATGCCTTGGTTATATCTATCTACGGCGCCCAACAAGTTCTTGGAATATCGTCACTGAATATGATTTTTAATTATCATGGGAATACTGTCGATGAGTATCAAATGTTTATTCATCATCATTCAAAGTGACACTTAAGATAAGCATGCTTCTGTTATCAGTTAAATTTCATACTTTGTCTTTTTACATGACCAAAGGTAGTTTCGCTAGAAAGATCATAAGGCAGCAATTCTCACTACTTTGCGTGGTAAAATATAGCTTGTGCAAAAAGAAATGATACAAGAACATTTAAAAAAAATAAAAATAAATAGCAATGATCACATTTCTTTTAAAAGAATGCTCACCTACTGAACATTCTAACTTGAACACTGAGCACCAACCTTCAGTAATTAACTGAAATTCAGCGACAACAATAACAAGTAAAAAGTGCTTCGAAGTTTCTTTTGCGCAATCGAATTCTCCGTACAGCGTATAATGCTGTATGAAACTCGCAGCCTCGACCCGGTGGTGGCTTGTGTTGTTAGCATTTATAGCGCTGCCAGACGCACAATCATGGCTTATTTAAACCTTAAATAAAATAAAACCTACTGAGGGTAAAGGGCTGCAATTAGATATTTTTGATGACTGGAGGGTGGATGATCAACGTACCAATCTGCAGCCCTCTAGCCTCAGTAGTTTTTAAGATCTGAGAGAATGTGTGTGGACGGACAGACAAAGCCATCTCAATAGAGTTTTCTTTTACAGGAAACTAACCAGCAAATGCTACACAACTGGTTGGAAAACTTGTCAGACATTCAGTTACTCTTGGAAGGATATACTAAAGTTTATTAACCTAACTGCAGACAAAGCAAATAAGAGAGAGAGAGAGAGAGAGAGAGAGAGAGAGAGAGAGAGAGAGAGAATTACAGGTCAGCCACCACGGACGAGGGAACATACAAATCCTGAATTCTTCACGAAATTGTCTTAAGCAATAAGTAAGAGGGTGTCATGCATGCTGTTAAACCTACTTTTATAATCAAAGGACACGGAAGGTTAATAAATTACAATTCCTTCTTTTAAATAGTTAAAAGCACTTCTAGAAATAAAAAAGCCGATTTTCCTTACTTCGTCCAGTTTTGATGAAAGAAGTAAGAGAGAATAATAAAGATAGTACTAAAGAGTAACATATAAAGTATTCTCTTTGAATTAGATTTCCTTCCACCCATCTAAAACCGGTTCTCTCTCTCTCTCTCTCTCTCTCTCTCTCTCTCTCTCTCTCTCTGAACAACAGAATTTCTGTTTGTACTTTGTCAGGGTCAATGGAAAGCTAGTTGACTTAATTTTACATTGTTTTAGATGGATTACATGTCACTCATTACTTAAGTTTAAAGTTTTAGGCATTCGGTATAAAAGCAGCCATGCTTTTATACCAACGGCATATAAGTCAAAATGTACTTTGCATACTAAAAATAAACGTTCACATGAAACTGACTCAGTATTACAAAAACGTACAACAGGAACATGAAAGCAGACTGATAAATGAATAGAGAAGTAAAGCGCGACCCCTTTCTAAGAAACAAGCTTGGATACGACAAGTAAAGCGTCCTTTCAACAAGTCGTTAGACGATGCACAAATAAATATCGGGGTAAAATCAGCACCGGCTGGCTTTCAGCACCACAAGCACATTGCAAATCGAGACACACTTATTCTTTCCGTTCGACAAGGAGGGTTGCCAAGTTGTTACCAACACAAATAACGCATTAGTAACACGAGTTGATAGATGGAAATTGCCGGGACCCAAATATAAAACCACTTGTCTTGGGGTACATGGCATTAAGAGCTCACTCCAACAACAATGGCAATCTTATTCGCGAATGCTTTTTTCATTCATATTTACGACTAGTTCGTCTTAGACGGAAAAGTTTTTCAAAGCATAAAGTGGTAAAAAATGTTTTTTTTTTTTTTTTTTTTCCCAACTGAGAAAGCTTTCATGTCTATACATTCAGTCTGTTCTTCAGTAAGCTGCAATAACTGCACTAAATCTGAAGAACTAGAATTTGAGGCTAACTATTACTAATGTTTGACGAATAATTAAGATTACTATTAACTTCCTTTAATATACCCAAATTTAATTTTTTGCAGCTGATAAACGGACCACTGGCTTATCATTACCTTTCTTAA